>NW_022610425.1:0-67595 GCF_000309985.2 Brassica rapa
CGGCCCTTCTCTTGTTCCGCTTGGAGCTTTGGACATTCCCGTTTGAAATGTCCTACCATTCCACAATGGTGACATCCCCTGGTATCACCCCCACTTGAGCCCTGCCTGTGGCCCTGTTCAAGGCCTGTACAGTCCCGAGCTGAATGATCCATCTTGCCACACCGAGTACAAGCTCCCATAGCCTTCCAGCATTCGCCTCCATGACGCCTCCCGCACTTAGAACACTCTGGTCTACCACTTGAGGTTTTACCCTCCTCGGCCGTGTCCCTCTTCTTCTTCCGGTCACTCCCGGAACCACCAGAGGACGCGTGGCTCCTAGACCTTTGCTTAGCCTCCTCGGCCAGGTTGGTCTCTACCATAGCCATCCTGTCCACGAGCTCAGACACTGTCTGGAAATGACCAACCGAGCAGTAGGTTCGAAGTTCGACCCTTAGGCCTCGTACAAACCTACGTATCTGCACTGTCTCCTCTTCCAGCTCTTTACCTACGTAACATCTGAGCCAGTTGAACTTCTCCTCGTACTCACGTACTGTCATGCGTCCCTGGGACAAGTCCAGGAACTGGGACTCCAGGCGGTCCCAAGCTTCAGCTGGAAAGTACTTGTGGTTGAACTCAACCTCAAAGTCTGAAAAACGCTCAATAGTCCCATTGGTGCGTTTGTCCAAAGCCAACCACCAGTTGTGTGCGTCACCTTCCAGGAAGTGAACTGCAATGTCTTTCTTGTACTCCTCCGGACAACAAGTTGAACTGAAGTTTCGAGCCAATCTGCTCCTCCACTCGTCTGCCTCAATGGGATCGGAACTACCAGCAAACTGCTTCGTACCCAGCTTGGAGATGTGAGCTAGCAAGCTCAAGTAATCCACTCTCCTAACTGAACGAACAGGCGGATCGATCTCCATCACATCAGCCTCAACTGTAGCTTGATCCTCAACTGTCCTAGCAGCTGTCCGCGCTACATGTTCGGCTGCTCGAGCTACACTAGCTGCGGTTCCAGTTGTCTGAGCTGCCCTCCGAGTAGCCTGAGCTGGTGTCACCTGGCCCACGGAAGAATTCACCAATGGGGTGAATGCTTGAGTGAAAGCCAACATCTGAGTGCCCATGGCCTTAACCACGTCCAACACCTCGCGCATGGACGGCTCGGCCGTCTCCAAGGCACCAGTTCCACGGCTGGTCTGGTCTCCTGCATGGGAGGATTCACCTTCCTCCTCACGTCCCATCTCCTGTTGTTCGCCCAGGTTATCAACCTGAACCTCCGTAGGCAAGATTGGCGCCATGGGCTCCCCGGTCTCATTGTTAACCAACCCCACTTGGATAGGCAACACTTGGGTAGGATTGACTCCCTCTCCCACAACCGGTCTAGAAGCACCAGCCGCCTCCTTGGCCTTCCGGCCTTTAGCCCTCTTTGTTCCCTTAGGAGTTGAAAACACAAACCAGTTAGTCCCATCAACTTATACAAACCTCCGAGAACATACAAGGTTAAGCAAACAACCTTTCTACCCAACCTTACCGTTAGACCCAAAGCCAGAAGTGTGGTGAATACATAACCCAACCAAATCCTAGAATCAAGCATGCTCTGATACCAACTTGTAAGGCCCGTTCCCGGCTCTTAAGCCCAACGATGAACCGCGGCCTTAACATCCGTTCTTATACAAATGATTCCGGTCTTTTAAGGTCTTTTAGATGTTAAGTTCAATTTCCCTTAGGTGAGGTTCAAGTTTAACAATCAAGACAAGTGAACATAAAGGGCAAATAGATTATATATATAATATAATGAGATCCATACATCATTCATAAGTTCATACTACTAGTTTACACACTTAGTCTATCATAAGTTCACAAGTTGCATAATAGGCTATCAATACTACACACTTATCAACAATGACCCATTCACCACACATCTTCCCATGGCCTGAGTCTTCACGGTACCTTTCCTTTACCACGGTCCAAGTCTGGTCCTGAAACCACATAAATCACGTCATAAACACATGTGGCCGATAACCTAAGCAACAAGACTAGAATGACATGGTTCGGCCCTTAAGAACTAGGATCTGTCCAGTTTGGACATACACAAATAAATTCCCAAAAACTAAGTAAAATCCATGACAATTCATGATAATTCCCAACTAAGAGATTCCCATAGTCAGATCTCAACAAAACCAACCCGGAATGTGAGATCCGACCATAGATCAGTCCGGCCAATGCCTAGGACTTTACCCCTGGACCGGCCATGGCCTTGGTACAGTGTTCCCTGTCTGAATCAATCCAATAACATCACAAAATACTATAGAACTGGCGATCCAGAAGAAGTAAAGAGAATGGATGCATCTGCCAAGAGAACCGGCCGCAAGGCCGCACGGATCATCCGCAGGCCCGGGGCCGTTCCTTGCAGTCTACACCACTAACCTTAGGCGTTCTCTCCCCTGGAGGCAAGTCCTTCTCCTTCTCCTTCTCCTTGTCTTTCTGTCTGGTATCCATCTTCACGGCCTGGCCTTCCCACACTCAGAACACGCCGGCAAGCCAATACCACCACACACGGTTCTCTTCTCTAACCGCCGGTCTCTCTCTTTCTTTCTTTCTGTTATGAGTTTGGCAGAGCTTTGCCTAAGGAATTTCGTGCCATTTTCTGTGCCAGGGACTCTCTATTTATAGAGAAAGCCAGCCCCAACTGCCCTGGAGAAACCGGCCAAGCAGTTAGAGAGAAAAGACACAAAACTGCCCCTTTTGCACCTTTTCGGGAGTAACTGCCAAACTGCTCTTCCCTTCCTTTGGGCTGTCCGAAAATCAGGCCCATAACATTGTCCAGAGTCCCTTGTCCAAGGCCAAGACCCCACGGACCCTTGGTGGTTCAGGCCAAGACCCCACCAGCCCATAACCGCCCATGACCCCGGCCATGCCGGCCTGGACCATAACACTCCACCGAGCTGAGTTGAGCTGGTCACTAGCTGGCCTCAGCTGAGTGAGCTAACCTATCAGCTCCAGTGAGCTACCAAGGACTTAGTGAGCTGGTTTCACACTGTCCCCAGCTGGTTGAGCTTGTTCCCGACCCTGTCCAGCTGCTAGATCACTCGGCCAGCTCTCCTAAGCTTCCTTCCGTTCCATCCTTGTTATGTCTCAGCTCCCTGATACCCATAACCTTATTATTTGAGCCATGATACGCTTGTCCTTAGGCCAAATGACCTGTCTGGTGCGTCTCCCCGCACCATGGCTCGTCCCAACGATCCTATCTAGGATCGGGGATGCTACATGGCGGACACCCACTGACGTCCTGTGTGTACTGAACAGACAGCCCATGTGGGCCAAATCACCCAAACAGTCCACGGGAAGGGCCAGCGTGCTGAGTCCAAGGACCAGTGTGCTGATATGTGTACTGATGGACAGCCACAGACGTCCTGTGTGTGCTGACGGACACACACGGACAGCCACGGACGTCCTGTGTGTGCTGACGGACACCCACGGACGTCTTGTGTGTACTGGACAGACATCCCATGTGGGCCACAATCACCCAAACAGTCCATGGGAAGGGCCAGCGTGCTGAGTCCAAGGTCCAGCGTGCTGATATGTGTACTGATGGACAGCCACGGACGTCCTGTGTGTGCTGACGGACAAACACGGACAAACAAAAACATGATTAATACATCTTAAAACTCTTATATACCATGTATAAAAACGGGTGAAAATCATGGTATATCAACTCCCTTAGACTTATCCTTTTACTTGTCCTCAAGTCCAATTAACGGACAGTCTCTCTGGAAGAGGGTTGAGAACATCAGGGACTCACAGATTTGAAACATGGAAATCATCACCTCTATAATATTGCATTCCACATCTAAAAGTTCCTTCTTACAGAAATACATTATGCAATATCCTAGCTTAGTAACCAAAGTCATCTAGCCAACAATCTTAACTAATCTTATTATCAATCTCCTCAACCAACCTCATTTCTCAATGTAAGAAGTGTAAGATTTACCTTGGGAGTATCGATCACAGGATGCTAAGACTTTCAGACAAGTATTCTGGATCTGCAGGTAAAAAGTTAGTTCCTATTTTCCTCTCTCTCTAATCTCTCTCTTAAATCAAGGTCTGTTTTATTTCAAGACAGTGATTAAGATTGGACAGGCTTCCATGAATCAGAACTTAATGGTGGTTGCCACCAAGCTCTGTTCACTTCTTTTTGACCTATATCCAAGAATCTCTTGTGAAGCGAGCCTTGAAGATTGCCGCCTCCAAGTCCCGTTCGAATCCTTTTATTGGAGTCTTTGTGAATCAAGCCTTAATGGTTTTAGCCACCATGTCCTGTTCAGACTCATCCTAATTAAACAATAGATATTTTGTATTTTATTTACATCTAGATTAGAAATATTAATTATTAACTAATCTAGGGTCGAAGTTAGAGAGATGAATGTGATATATAATTCTACACAAGGCTTTACCTTCCAGACTTGTCTGAAGAATCCGATCCTATATATACCAAACCCCAAGACAAGCAGTGAAGTCAGGTTAGTGTTGGAGGTTAGCTTTGGTTCTTTCAAACAAGCTAGCAAGTGTGTATAGTTGACTGGTTTATCCACTTTAGCATCTATAGTACTATCTGCAATCAGTAAATCTAGAGTGGTGCTAGAAAGTGGTTAGACATTCAAGTAGAAATCATTAGTTCATAATCCCCTTCTTGACTCAATAAAATTATTTTTGAAAAGATTTTTGACAAAAACTCAAGAAAGTGGTGTTAGTAACTACGTCCCCCAGACTTAAATTACACCGTCTCGGTGCAAAGTGCCCAAGGGTAGGTTAAAAGCAAGTTAGATGTTTGAGAATGTTAGAGTAAAATGAAGTATGTATCCGTACTACACATCGATCGATGTAATCCTCTCTATATCTATCGATGTTACTTGTCGAGAATCGATCAATGTAATCCTCTCCATATTGATCGATGGCGAACCACATAAATTTTGCATGTGCTTGGAGTCGAACTCAAAGTTCCTGCCTAATGTTAGCTATGTTAGACAACCAAGCATAAGAAATAGTAAGCATTCCGAGACATAAGATATAAGTTTAAGAACATAAATCCTACAAGTTTAGAAAATAAAGAGACAAGTTCATAATAGGAGGATAAGAGATAGAAATATGAGGACTAGTCGGAGTCCTCATCAGTCGCGTCATCGTCCTCCGGGGAAGGGTCCCTGCGTGCTGCTGTTGGTACTGGTGCCTGCGCTCCTATAGCTATCCCGCTCCGACAAGACACTCTAGCCCAGATGGCCTGAAGAGCGTCCACCATGAACCTCTGAAAGTCTCCCTGGTCGTGCATGGGGATGTCCGATATGTTCGGGAAGTCGGGGAGAGGCGGTGCCTGTGCGTCCTGAGCTCTGGCGCGGCGGATGCTGGGAGGTCTGCGTGACATGTTCTGGGGGTTGCGGAGAAATGCCTCGTCTGGCATGCATCGAAGCTTCTCCACGCTGTTCCCGAAATCAGTGATCCTCCTGTCCGGTAGGGGTAGAAGGCAATGCTCACCGCATATCCTAAAACGCCAGAGTTTCCCTTCCTCGAGCCATAGCGAGTGCACCAAATGCTGCTCGTCGAGGAAAGCGTGGTCGCGTTCGGCATAGCGAGGGTCGAGGCGGATGCCGAGGTACTGGAAAATCGGGGTTAGAAGACTCCCAACTGTCTCCTTCTTCTTACCCCTGCTGGTGAAAGGCTTCTTCTTCAACTCCACCAAGTGCGCGGCAAAGACAGCTCCGAGGTTTGGCGGGTTCACTTTGCCGTCCTCATCCAGCTCAACCATATCCACCACGCCATTCACTGCACAGAAAAGTAATGTGAGCTCCTTTATCCTGACCTTGTTGGGCTTCATCTTGGAAACCAGTGTGTTTGCAAGGAGCCGTAGGAAGTAGCGAAGTGCAGGATGGCGGATGTCTGATAGCACGGCCCTGTTTGTGTCCCAAACTCCTGTGCTGACGATGTCCCAGAATCTCTCGAGGTGTAGAAATGGTGGGATCGTGTGGGAGGTGACGCTCTCTGAGAAACCGTAGATGCGGCAGAGCTCGGGGATAGTGATCCTGTAGCGTGTCCCTCTGGCGAAGAAGGTCAAAGTACCATCTCCCGCTACCCTCGCTGATGAAGTCCTGTAGGTGACCTCGACAGTGGCCATGAACTGGCGGACGAGATCGGGGTTGAGGTCGTAAGCGCGAGAGGGCATGGTGCCGAGTCCGAGCTGTGTGATCATGTCGTGAACATCTCTCTCGATCCCGAGCTTCTTTAGGATGCGTCGGTCGAGGAGTTTGGTGGGCTCGATAGAGACTCCCAGCCAAGCATTGTAGAAGAGGCTGTCGAAGTCGTCCCAGTTGTTGGACAGGGGACGTTGGCCACACTCGTTGCTGTTGATCGCTGCTTTAGGATCATCATAGCCCGAGACATCGAAGGGTGTGTTTTCGGTGCGAGGCCATGGAGGGCGCTGTGGGTTGGTGGAGCTGCTAGTTTCGTCGAGTCTCCTTTTCGACCTGATTTCTCTATTTCGTGCGTTTGTTTCTGAACTGCTCATCTGAAACCAAGATGAAAAGAAAGTTAGCATTGTCGATTAAAGGTAATATCGATCGATGGGTTATACTGAACATCGATCAATATTGTCGAGTCGGAACAATCGAACAAGCGAGAGCATCGGTCGATGCGAACGAGTTTGTATCGACCGATGTCGAATCGCGAAACCTGCAACATCACTCACCTCCAAATTGCGTTTATAAGAATTAAAAGGCATAGAAATCACAAACCGAACTCTAGATAAGCAATATGAACTACAAAAACATCTCTCAATCACACCAAATCAAGCGTTCTAGTCCAACTCAAAACGAAAACCCAAATTTTTCCGAAAAATAGAAAATTGCAAGTTCATACCTTGAAGGCTGGTTTCGAGAGTGGATTTAACAGTTACAGAGTGAAAAATCGAGTAGATTAAGGCGAAGAACGGACGAAATCCGTCAAGAAACGAGAGAGAAAAGGGTTGTTTTTGTTTTCGGTTTTGGTTGCGATTGAGGAAGAGGAACGGACTGATATCGAATGAAATAAGGGTTTTAACCGTTGATATGCCCACATCGATCGATGGCAGTGATGCCTCGTCGATCGATGTCCTTTTCAAAGACAAATCCTAATTTCTAAATCTCCTAAATAATGCTAATAATAAGAAGAAATATGGAAATTACTATTAAATATAAAAATTCTCTTTTTTTTTTAAATAAAATAAAATGGGTTGCCTCCCATTCAACGCTTAAATTTTAAGTCTTTAGCTCGACTTCCTGATTAAACTAATTATCAGGTTCATACAGCATCATGGGCGCTTTTGCTGGCGGTTTCGCCCAATAATGCTTAACTCGTTGGCCGTTCACTGTAAATTCCTGGCCTTTATCATTTTGTAAAGTGATAGCTCTGGAAGGTTGAACGTTTGTTACGGTGAAGGGTCCAGACCAACGGGATTTTAACTTTTCAGGAAATAAAGTTAACCTAGAGTTATAAAGGAGGACTTGATCATCCGGTTCGAAGTGCCGGGATATGATCTTTTTATCGTGATAAGCTTTAGTCCTTTCTTTATAAATTTTCAAATTTTCGAAAGCTAAATGTCTGATTTCATCAAGCTCGTTAAGCTGGATGAGTCTCCTTTCTGCAGCTGGCTTGATATCAAAGTTCATAAGTTTGGTAGCCCAAGCTGCTTTGTGCTCCAGTTCGACAGGTAAATGACATGATTTGCCATAAAGGAGGTGGAATGGTGTTCTTCCTAGCGGCGTTTTGTAGGCGGTCCTGTAGGCCCAAAGTGCATTATCTAGTTTCCTAGACCAATCTTTTCTGGAGGTTCCTACGGTTTTCTCTAAGATTTCCTTAATTTGCCGGTTAGAGACTTCTACTTGTCCACTGGTTTGTGGGTGATAAGGTGTGGCTACTCTATGATGAACACCATTCTTTTTAAGCAATCTATCAAAGATTTTGTTAATGAAATGAGTTCCACTGTCACTAATTACTACTCTTGGGACTCCAAATCTTGGAAAGATTGTACTCTTGAAGAGTTTAATAACCACATATGCGTCATTGGTAGGAGAAGCTACTACTTCCACCCATTTGGATACGTAGTCTACAGCGACTAGTATATATTTGTTTCCATATGAAGACGGAAAGGGTCCCATAAAATCGATACCCCAGCAATCAAAGACTTCAACTTCAAGAATGAACTTCTGTTCCATTTCATGTCTTTTGCTGATTTTTCCACGTCTTTGGCATCTGTCACATGGGGTTATAAATGCGTGGACATCGCGAAAAGTGGTCGGCCACCAAAATCCTGCATGGAGGATTTTTGAAACCGTTTTAAAAGTAGCGAAATGTCCTGCATAATCAGCTCTGTGACATTGGTAAACAATGTCCGGAATTTCAGCTTCGGATACGCATCGTCTGTATATGCCATCAGAACAATGCTTATAGAGGTGAGGTTCATCCCAGTGATAGCGTCTTACTTCTCTGAAAAATTTCTTCCTCATACCAGGGTCGGTTATTCGAGTTTCTACCAATCGCGTCCACCTCCAGTTGTGATAATTCCTCAGGTGTAAGATTAATCTCATCACCGGAAACATTAACTTGTAAATTGAAGTTGATTTTAATAAACGGGGGTTCGTGATCTTGGTTATTGGAGAGTTGAGAAGTTACATCATTTTCGTCATCGATTGATGTATCACTACGTAAGTCGACCGATATGCCATCCCTTTCATCTATCGATAGGTCTTCAGATGTGAGAGATATTTGACCGACGAAAGATGTATCTATGTGTGCAACATTCTCTGGGGGGGGGAAGAAATCATCTATAGGGACATCATCCTCTATTCTGATCTGGGAAAGATGGTCAGCGACTCCATTATCTACTCCTCTCTTATCCTTAATCTCAATGTCAAAATCTTGGAGTAGTAGAATCCAGCGTATGAGTCGAGGTTTAGCATCTTTCTTTTGCATTAAATGTTTGATGGCACCGTGATCAGTGTGAACTATCACTCGTGAGCCAATCAAGAATTGACGGAATTTTTCAAAAGCGTAAACTACAGCTAATAGTTCCTTTTCTGTTGTTGCGTAATTCTGTTGCGCTTCACCAAGCGTACGGCTGGCGTAGTAAATGGCGTGTAGCTTTTTATCTTTCTTTTGGCCTAAAACTGCTCCAATTGCGAAATCACTCGCATCACACATGATTTCGAAAGGAAGATTCCAGTCGGGGGCTTGTACGACGGGGGCAGTGATAAGGGATTTCTTTAAATCTTCAAAAGCTTTCATGCATTCAGGGGTAAAATCGAATTTAATATCCTTGCATAACAGGTTATTTAGAGGTCTAGCGATTTTGCTGAAGTCCAGTATAAATCTCCTGTAAAATCCGGCGTATCTGAGAAAACTTCGCACGTCTTTAACAGTTTTGGGTGGAGGTAAACTGGTCATTACTTCAATCTTAGCTCTATCTACCTCTATACCAGCAGCGGAAACCTTATGTCCTAACACTATTCCATCGTTAACCATGAAATGGCATTTTTCCCAGTTTAGGACAAGGTTCTTTTCTTCGCATCTTTCCAATACTTTGCATAAATTATCGAGGCAACTCTTAAAATCTTATCCGTAGACTGAAAAGTCATCCATGAATACTTCCATGAAGTCCTCGATCATATCCGTAAAGATCGACATCATGCAACGTTGGAAAGTGGTGGGGGCGTTACAAAGACCAAATGGCATTCTACGATATGCGAAAGTTCCATAGGGGCATGTAAACGTTGTCTTTTCTTGATCATCCGGGTGTATAGGAATTTGGAAAAATCCGGAATATCCATCAAGAAAACAGTAATACTGGTGATTAGCTAATCTCTCCAGCATTTGATCAATAAAGGGAAGGGGAAAATGGTCTTTCCTAGTAGAGGCATTCAATTTCCTATAATCAATACACATCCGATAACCAGTAACGGTACGAGTCGGAATGAGTTCGTCCTTTTCATTCTTCACTACAGTGATACCTCCCTTTTTGGGTACAACATGTACGGGGCTTACCCATTTGCTATCCGAAATAGGGTAAATAACTCCAGCATCAAGGAGTTTTATAATTTCCTTTTTGACTACTTCCTTTAGATTCGGATTTAATCTCCTTTGCTGCTCTATTGACGTTTTAGCATCATCTTCCAAGTTGATTTGATGCATGCAAAGATCGGGAGAGATTCCAGGAATGTCATCGAGAGAATATCCGATCGCTTTCCTGTACTTGCGCAATTTATTTAGCAATAAAGCAAGTTCTCCACTAGTGAGATTGGCGTTGACGATAACAGGGTAGGACTGGTCATAAAGGTAAGCGTACTTAAGACCGCTGGGTAGAGGTTTTAATTCTACCTTTGGTGCTTTATCTTTAGACCAATTTGATTGCGAGGGAGGTTGTCGATCGACGATATCTTGAAGGTATCGATCGATGACAACTTCTGAGTCGTCATTTTCTTCTACGTTTGCAACTTCGATGCTAGCGTCCATTAGTCGCATGTAATCGTCTATCCTATCTGATATGCTGAAAATTCCATTTTCCACGTGGTTAAGGGTGTCTTCTAAGGGGTTGTCTGAACACATTTTTATGAAAGAGTCTTTTTCATCCTCAGAAATTTTTTCCACGTAGAAGGCCTGGTCATCTATTAGGGGTCGCTTAATCAGTTTTTCCATATCAAAAGTCATCGAGATATCCCCTATGTTCAAATTAATTCGTCCTTCTTTGACGTCAATGATTGCTCCAGCTGTAGCTAGGAATGGCCGACCCAGAATGAGGGGTCTTTAGGTTCTTGTCTGTATTTTAACACAACAAAATCCGTAGGCACGATGCAATCATGAATCTTTATGGGAACATCTTCGAGAATTCCTTCGGGTACCCTGATAGATCTATCAGCTAAAACCAGGGTGATCGGAGTTGGCATAAACTCTTTATATCCTAAAGTTACTGCAACAGAGTAAGGCATAAGGTTCACGCTAGAGCCCAGGTCACATAATGATCTAGGAGAACGTGTGTTTTCTATTTTACAATCTAGGACGAAACTACCAGGATCTTGTCTCTTTGTTGAAGTTTCTCCTCTAATCATAGCACTTACTTCTTCTGAAATCATCATCATACTATGTTCTGCAATTGGGTAGTTTGGAGATGTCATGTCCTTTATATACTTCTTAATCGAAGGTGCTATTTTTATAGCATCACTAAGGGAAATCTCAACAGAAATCCTATCTAAGGCTTTCTTGCAGATCGCGTTCTCTAATGATTTCTTAGTTTGCGTTTTAGGAGGGAAAGGGGGTAAAGTTCTATAGACTCTTTCAATTATGGGTTCGGGTTGAGTAGACCGTCGATCGACGTCAGTTCCGTACTGTCGATCGATTTCGTCCTCAATCTCCGTATATTCTTCTAATTCTAAGTCTATTGCCTTTTCCTTAGCCTTTTCAGCGGTGGTTTTCCGGTTCTCTTGAGATGGATTTGGGTCAAGATCGTTAAGAAGAATAGGATGAGAGTTGCTTTTGCCGGTTTTGTCAGTGTCGTCAGGTTTTCCAACATCTGTGTTAATCCTCGTATCTGCTGCGAGGTTTTTCCCGCTGCGCAACATTACGGCACTGACTTGACGTCTCGGGTTTAAATCAGTTCTCCCGGGAAGACATCCTGCATCTCTTTTTATGGCAGTTGCAATCTTAGCTACTTGACCTTCTAATTTTCGGATTAGTTCTCCCAAAGAATATGCTTTCTCCATTAATTCTCCGTAAACCATATTTATTTTTCCGTAAAACTCCGATTTTGTCTTACGGTTGCCAGTAAGAGCTTGTCTGATATTGAACCTCTCTCTTCCGGTACGTGATTTTACAGCAGTGTCATAAGCTTGGGTAAAGCTATCAATGTTAAGAACGTAGTAGGGATCAGAACAGTTTGTTCCTTCATCCAAATAATCATTGGTGTCAGACAAAGCGTTGTCGTCGATCTGGGCTATATCAGATCGGTGTTTGTTTTGAAGAAAGGAATGAAGGGATTTAAGGGAATTCTTAATTTCTACCAAATCAGAATTGTCTTTTGGACTTGTGGAATTTTCTATCTCTTCATCCATCCTTTCATAGGATCTTCCCGTTGTAATATTCTTGATAAGGCGTCTAGCTTCTTCGGGATTCCTAGTGATGAAATTTCCCTCACTCGCTGTATCAAGTGTGGTTTTATAGGTCAAGTTAACACCTCCATAAAAGATGTTAAGAAGTTGTGGTTCTGAATAACCATGATGGGGACATTCAAGTTCATAGCCTCTGAATCTTCCCCATGCGTTTTTAAACGATTCGCGTGGACCTTGGCGAAATGTAGAAATTTGCCTTCTTACTTCCCAGTAGCATTCATCATCGAAAAATTCTCTAAGGAAGGCACGTCTAATCTCTTCCCAACAAGTGAGTGATCCTGCTGCTAAACAGTTTAACCACCTGAGGGCTTCTCCTTCTAGGGAGAATGAGAATAGTTTGCAACGGTCATATTCATCTGGTATTAATTCTTCCAATGTTTCAATGTGATCTTGTGGTTGCTCTAGGAGGGATCCACAGAATGGGTTTTGACGAACCATACGATAGTAATCTGCATTAAACTTAGATTTCTTGGAATCGTCTCCTGGTATTTTGATAGAGGACCTATTGGAATAGGTCCTACCAGGATCAAGGTAGTCTTGTATGGACACTTTTATATCTTCACCTTTAGTTAAGGTGGAATTTTCCTTAACAGGGATTTCAGTCCCTTGTTCAGTTTGGCTAGCTTCATTGCTCGTTTGACCATTTAGTTCAGTTTGGAATACTTTCTCATTTGTGGGCCTGGACAGAAAAAACTTACCTGCTTCCGGCTGGGCTGTATCGATCGATGTTGGCAGCTCCTTATCGGTTGATTTTTCTGACTCAACGTCGCTCGATGGAAATGTGTCTCCGTCGATCGATGGTTGGTCGCGCTCTGTGTTCTCCATTCTTTGTGTCTGCGTAACAGATTAAGAAAGAAAACTTTAGCAAGTTTTTCGTAACAAGTCTATACTAAATTCTAAATTAAATCTAATGGTAATAAGAAAGAGTCCCCAACAACGGCGCAAAATTTGATATCACTCAAATTACCCTAAAGAGTGTTACTCTCATCACAAGAGGTTCAGATGTTGTACTTAGGGATCGAATCCACAGAGACTCTAGGATTACTCAACAGACTTAAATAATTAGAAATGAAGATAGACTAAGAGGTTTTAAAAGTTTTAAAAGCAGTAAATTATAAATAGAAAACAATAGTGAAACGATAGATTGAGTTGAAGTGGTTTCAAAAATGGGAAAACAGCTAGATTCAGGTAAATCTCAGGTATGAAATGCATGCACTTAGTTTAGACTAAAGGGTTTGATGGTTTTTGAACTAAACAATGATTTAACCGGATAGGTTATCTTCACTAGATCTCGGATCTCAACTGTCGTATGTTAATCTCGAGAGAGTGTCGATCGATGTGACTTGATGTACATCAACCGATACACCTTTGTAACAATCGACCGACAGAACAATAGTTGCGTCGATCGATGGTTATTCTAGCGAGCTTTGCGAGCGGGTTTAACTTGTTCTCTAACCTTCTCAGACCAACTGTCGTTGCGCCTGAGTTAGTTATATCACGCAAGTGGGTTCAGGTATTGAGGGGAAACGTTTAGTTGGACTCAATTAATCCTAAGATCTAAAATGAAGGTGATCAATCTCAATTTTAGCATTAAGTTCACAAGCAATGAAAGAACAATCAAAACACCTTTTTAATAGTCATATTAGCAGTACATAATTTCAACCATGCTGAGAAACCTAAATCTAACAAATGGTTTACTCAAACATATTCATGAGAGACAAAGTCATGATGGCGTGAAATAAACTCAAATGAAACATAGAACACAAATAGATAGAGTAATAGAAATAAAGGAGTTCAAGATCTTCTCTGTTTTGCAGTCTCAGATCTATCTCTCCAATCCTAAGCTCTTCTAATGGTAGCCAAAATGCTCTTTCTCCAAATTAGGTATTTTGCAAGTGTCTCCCTAAAATGATATAAAACCCTAGTACATATAGCCTGACAGGCGGCTAGGGGCTTAAGTTGCAAATAATAGATCTTCTAGGAAATGAAATCTTTTAATTCGCGATCACACTCGTGTGACTAGGCATCGATCGATGCACATGTATGTTTGTCGATCGATGTTAAGTGATTCTGATCGACCGATGTTGCTCTTCAAGCGTCGATCGATTTTCCTTACGTAAAAGCATTCCAAAATGTCCCAAAAGTATCATTTCCTTCCATCAGGTGAATAAACCTGTAATTTCTTTGAAAAGACTCTAAAACATGATTAATACATCTTAAAACTCTTATATACCATGTATAAAAACGGGTGAAAACCATGGTATATCAACAGTCCACGGGAAGGGTCAGCGTGCTGAGTCCAAGGACCAACGTGCTGATATGTGTACTGCTGGACAGCCACGGACGTCATGTGTGTGCTGTCAGACACACACGGACAGCCACGGCTGTCCTGTGTGTGCTGACGGACACCCACGGACGTCCTGTGTGTACTGAACAGACATCCCACGTGGGCCAAAATCACCCAAACAGTCCAGGGAAGGGTCAGCGTGCTGAGTCCAAGGACCAGCGTGCTGATATGTGTACTGATGGACAGCCACAGACGTGCTGTGTGTGCTGACGGACACACACGGATGTCCTGTGTGTGCTGACGGACACACACGGACGTCCTGTGTGTGCTGACGAACAGCCAGGGACGGCCACAGACGTCCTGTGTGTGCTGGCGGAAACCCACAGACACACACGGACACACACGGACAGCCACGGACGTCTTGTGTGTGCTGACGAACAGCCACAGATATGCTGTGTGTGCTGGCGGACACACACGGACGTCCTGTGTGTGCTGACAGACACCCACGGACGTTCTGTGTGTGCTGACGGACACACACAGACAGCCACGGACGTCCTGTGTGCGCTGAAAGACAGCCACGGACGTCCTGTGTGTGCTGACAGACAGCCACGGACGTCCTGTGTGTGCTGTTGGACACCCACGAACGTCTTGTGTGTACTGAACAGACAGCCCACGTGGGCCAAAATCACCCAAACAGTCAACGGGAAGGGCCAGCGTGCTGAGTCCAAGGACCAGCGTGCTGATATGTGTATTGATGGACAGCCACAGACGTCCTATGTGTTTTCTGACGGACACACACGGACACACACGGACGTCCTGTGTGTGCTGACGGACACCCACGGACGTCCTGTGTGTGCTGATGGACAGCCAGGGACAGCCAAAGACGTCCTGTGTGTGCTGGCGGACACCCACGGACACACACGGACAGCCACGGACGTCCTGTGTGTGCTGACGGACAGCCACAGACAGCCACGGACGTCCTGTGTGTGCTGGCAGACACCCACGGACGTCCTGTGTGTACTGAACAAACAGCCCACGTGGGCCAAAATCATCCAAACAGTCCACGAGAAGGGCCAGCGTGCTGAGTCCAAGGACCAACGTGCTGATATGTGTACTGATGGACTGCCACAGACGTCCTGTGTGTGCTGACGGACACACACGGACAGCCATAGACGTCCTTTGTGTGCTGACGGACACACACGGATGTCCTGCGTGTGCTGACGGACACACACGGAAGTCCTGTGCGTGCGGACGAACAGCCAGGGACAGCCACATATGTCCTGTGTGTGCTGGCGAACACCCATAGACACACACAGACAGCCACAGACAGCCACTGACATCTTGTGTGTGCTGACGGACAGCCACGGACATGCTGTGTGTGCTGGCGGACACACACGAACGTCCTGTGTGTGCTGACGGACACCCACAGACGTCCTGTGTGTGCTGAGGGACACACACAGACAGCCACAGACGTCCTCTGTGTGCTGACGGACAGCGACGGACGTCCTGTGTGTGCTGGCGGACACCCACAGACGTCCTGTGTGAACTGAACAGACAGCCCACGTGGGCCAAAATCACCCGAACAGTCCACGGGAAGGGTCAGCGTGCTGAGTCCAAGGACTAACGTGCTGATATGTGAACTGCTGGACAGCCACGGACGTCCTGTGTGTACTGACGGACACACACGTACACACACGGACAGCCACGGACGTCCTGTGTGTGCTGACGGACACACACGGACGTCCTGTGTGTGCTGACGAATGCCCACGGACGTCCTGTGTGTGCTGACGGATACCCACGAACGTCCTGTGTGTACTGAACAGACAGCCTACGTGGGCCAAAATCACCTGAACAGTCCACGGGAAGGGTCAGCGTGCTGAGTCCAAGGACCAACGTGCTAATATGTTTATTGATGGACAGCCACGGACGTCCTGTGTGTGCAGACGGACACTCATGGACACACACGGATACACACGAACAGCCACGGACGTCCTGTGTGTACTGACGGACAGCCACTTACAGCCACGGACGTTTTGTGTGTGCTGGCGGACACCCACAGACACACACGGACAAACACGGACAGCCACGGACGTCTTGTGTGTGCTAACGAACAGCCACGGATATGCTGTGTGTGCTGGCGGACACACACAGACGTCCTGTGTGTGCTGACGGACACCCACGGACGTCCTGTGTGTGCTGACGGATACACACAGACAGCCACGGACGTCCTGTGTGCGCTGACAGACAGCCACTGACGTCCTGTGTGTGCTGACAGACTGCCACAGACGTCATGTGTGTGCTGTTCGACACCCACAGACGTCTTGTGAGTCCAAGGACCAACGTGCTGATATGTGAACTGCTGGACAGCCACGGACGTCCTGTGTGTACTGACGGACACACACGTACACACACGGACAGCCACGGACGTCCTGTGTGTGTTGACGGACACACACGGACGTCCTGTGTGTGCTGACGAACACCCACGGACGTCCTGTGTGTGCTGACGGATACCCACGAACGTCCTGTGTGTACTGAACAGACAGCCTACGTGGGCCAAAATCACCCGAACAGTCCACGGGAAGGGTCAGCGTGTTGAGTCCAAGGACCAGCGTGCAAATATGTTTACTGATGGACAGCCACGGACGTCCTGTGTGTGCAGACGGACACTCATGGACACACACGGGTACACACGAACAGCCACGGACGTCCTGTGTGTGCTGACGAACACCCACGGACGTCCTGTGTGTGCTGACGGATACCCACGAACGTCCTGTGTGTACTGAACAGAAAGCCTACGTGGGCCAAAATCACCCGAACAGTCCACGGGAAGGGTCAGCGTGCTGAGTCCAAGGACCAGCGTGCAAATATGTTTACTGATGGACAGCCACGGACGTCCTGTGTGTGCAGACGGACACTCATGGACACACACGGGTACACACGAACAGCCACGGACGTCCTGTGTGTACTGACGGTGTTGTAGGCACAGGGGGGGTAACCCACGAATTGATAGAATGGTGGAACCAAGGTTTAAACCTAAAAACAAAAAGAACCGATTTTTATGAGTTTTAGAGTTTTTATGATGCAAACAGAAACAAATATGAAAACGAATGAGATGATGATGATAATGATAATAAAACAAGATAAATAAACAAAGGATAGGATGGAATCAAGCTGCTGGATGTGTATCACTCTCAGCTTGATTAGATGATGAACTGAAGTGGATTTGCGGAGGAAGGTTTGATTGAATCTCTCAATCTGATGGAATGATGGATCGAAGTGATTGACTCTCTCAATCTGTGTACTGAGCTTGTTTGATTTGCACAAACAAACTAGACTCACGAAATCAATAAGACAACAAAGAATCTCTCTTTGAATCCTAAAGACCGATATTTTATACAAAGAACAACTTTGATAAAACTGAATAAACTTTCTATTAACTTGGTGATTAAGGGTGTTCTTTACAATGGACGTCTAAGAGCTTATATAATGCTATGGAAACTAATTCTAACGTTCATAAGAAGAAAAGAAAGGAAACAAATCAAGCAAACTAACAAAATCGGAAACTAGCCGTTGGAGCCTTTTATGGGATTTTGGCTCCAAGTGAGAAACTTGATTCTTCTTGAACCTGGACGGTTTAAGGGGATAAGAGAGCTTTCTTGGGACCTTCTTGAATGCTTGATAGATGCTGATCTCGTCCTTGCCTTGGTAGAAAAAGAGCTGTTGGAGTTTGAATGCAAGAGACTCCAAATAAGGCAGTTTGGTGATAATGGGGATCTTCTTATTCCTATGTGGGCTGGTGCATGGGATGAAGTTATAGAACTCTTCTGGCTCCTGTATAATGTCTCCTGGATGTCTTGGTTTAGTCTGGACGTCGTCTGGTTCTCCTGGTTGGATTGGAATTGCTTGGAATGGATCAAACCGAAAGATTGTCCAATCTTTCCATAAATAGCTCCGGTTTGATTTAAGTGATTCTCCATTGAACCGACTGATCTCCTGGGTTCTGGTGCAGCTAAGGACTTCTGGAATACCTCCTGATTGGTTGAAATGATCTCCTGGTCGCCAATTTCTGGTTTGAAGCTGATTGAACCGGTTAGCTTCCAATTGAGGCGAGTGTAGCACTGGTTTGACCGGTTCTGGCAAATTGAACATATCTTCTGATTTCCGTGTCCATTTCTCCTGATCTTTGGCTTTCTGGAAAGCTGAAAGAATTCTCTTGAATTTGATGACGGGCTTTGCTTCAGGCCGCTCCTTACTTGAGCTTAAATCTCCTTCTAAAGTCGGATACTTGCAGATGGACGGGCTGAGAAACCTCTGAGTTGTAAAATTCATAACTTCTTGCTCCGTGAATATTTTGGCCCAATTCCAATTGGCATGGACTCCTTCTTGAGTGTAGAATCCATAAAAATTATCCTCGTGATTTAAACCCTCCTGGTTTGTAAGATATGGCATTTTTAGTGCACGTATGTCCTGGTTTGCGCCTTGGCTGGTTGAGTAGGGCTTTGGGTTGACCTCCGGTTCAGTTGCTGATCTGATGACCACATCATCCCCTCCCTCTTGACAAGGTTTCGACCTCGAAACTGTATAATCTGCACCAAGATAGAGCAAGTCAGCTTTCATTCTCTTTTGAGATTCTAAAGCCTTACCTTGGCAATGTTTTGGTTTTGCTTTTTTAAGCAATATGGACTGCATTGTCTCTTGAACAATCTTCTGGTCCATCTCAAGAGTCACGCCTGGTGGTTCTTCTTCTTTAAATTCTTGCTCCTTAGTTCCTGTTACATCACCCTTTGACAAAGACAAGTGCATCATACAAGAATTTTGAGCTAATAAATCAGATTGAATAAAACTATCACTCTTTATAGATAAATCTGTTTTCTTTTCTAGTGATGTCTCAGTCAATACTTGTTTACTTGGACAAACTACAGCAAATTGTCCTCTTTTATGACATCTATAACATGTCTGATCTTTTAAATTTTCAGAGTTAGAAGACTTACATTGGCTTGTTGTCTCTTCTTTCTTTGGGCTTGGAATCTCTTTATTCCTTAAGTCATGGACAGCTTTTGATTCCAACAAGGATGTTGAGTTCGTGTCTTTCTGGACCTCAGGACATGTCTTAACATTCTTGGACAAAGACAAGTGACTCATACCAGTGGGAGATGATTTATAAACAAATTTATCAAGTATAGGACTTACCTTGGCCTTTCCTTGAAGAATTGGTTTGTCTGATTTTTCTTTGTATCTAGCCAATGTGTCTGGGCTGAAAAGGTTCTTCTCCATGGACTTTGAGACCTCATAAGGTTGATATTTATCATATAAAACCGTGGGAATCTGGCTTGGCCGAATCTGGTCTTGATAGATCAAGCTTCTATGGCCTTGTTGTGGCACAACTTTCTTTGCCTCTTTGGACACACCATTTGAAAATCTCCTTGGGTATTTTCTTCTGGTTTCTTGCGTGGGAAGTGTAGTCACATACTTCCTGATCATAACATCTTTAAGATCTTTCCAGTTGGTGACAACCTCTTCTGGACTTTTACCATGTGTCTTATCTACTCTTTTCCACCATGAGTAAGCTTTTCCGGAAAGTTGCTTGATGGCATGAGCTAGCCTCTCCTTCTTTGGCACGCCTTGGTATGAAAACCAATCATCCATGGTTCTTTCCCATGATAAATAATCATCTGGCCAACTACTACCTGAAAAGGAATAAATCTTAACTTGATTAACTGATTTAAAATAAAGATAAGAATGAGTTAAGTATTTATAAGTTGAAGAAGTATGGTGTGAGGTGATCCATGAAGGATCTGGTGGCTTAGGCTCAACATAGCCAGCCTCTGGTGCATCTCCAAATCTTCTTTCTCCATGTTGTGGTCGTCGGCCTTGTGGCTTATTCCTTTTTCCCAACTGAGCAATCTTATCATTGAGCTCTTGTATAGCTATTAGTTGTTGGCTCAGTGTGGTCTCTAGGGTTTGGCCGTGTGCTTCTCCTACCATTGCTCCCTGAAATCAATCTCAAAGATCAAGTGAAGTATGGGAAGTTTTGGTCAAGCATAAGAGCAATTAACAATGCAAAACTAATTTAAACTAAACCGAAAAAAATGCAAGTATAAACCGAAATTAAGTAACTATGCAATAAATATTTTTTTTTTTTTTGGTTTTCTGATGCAATCACGAAATGGACCAACTAATATGGCATGAAAAAAAAAAAAAAACTAATATGATTTTCTTTTTTTTTTTAAAAGGATATGCAAACAAAGGAAACAAATTCAAAATGGCAATTTTTATGGGATTTTTGATTATGGAAACAAAACAAAAAGGAAACTAACAAGAATTTCGAAACTAAGTGCAAGTAATATGAATCAAACACATCTTTCTTTTTCTTTTTCGTGGTTTATAAGAACAGCAAGAACAAAATATGCAGAAACAAAAACTTGAAGCAAAAGACTGTTTTTATGAGTTTTCGGTTTTAGATAAAAACAAAACAAATGCAAGCAAATGAAATATGATGTAAGGATAGCTAGATATCACCTTAGTCAGGAGCTTGAGCTCTGATACCAAAATGTTGTAGGCACAGGGGGGGTAACCCACGAATTGATAGAATGGTGGAACCAAGGTTTAAACCTAAAAACAAAGAGAACCGATTTTTATGAGTTTTAGAGTTTTTATGATGCAAACAGAAACAAATATGAAAACGAATGAGATGATGATGATAATGATAATAAAACAAGATAAATAAACAAAGGATAGGATGGAATCAAGCTGCTGGATGTGTATCACTCTCAGCTTGATTAGATGATGAACTGAAGTGGATTTGCGGAGGAAGGTTTGATTGAATCTCTCAATCTGATGGAATGATGGATCGAAGTGATTGACTCTCTCAATCTGTGTACTGAGCTTGTTTGATTTGCACAAACAAACTAGACTCACGAAATCAATAAGACAACAAAGAATCTCTCTTTGAATCCTAAAGACCGATATTTTATACAAAGAACAACTTTGATAAAACTGAATAAACTTTCTATTAACTTGGTGATTAAGGGTGTTCTTTACAATGGACGTCTAAGAGCTTATATAATGCTATGGAAACTAATTCTAACGTTCATAAGAAGAAAAGAAAGGAAACAAATCAAGCAAACTAACAAAATCGGAAACTAGCCGTTGGAGCCTTTTATGGGATTTTGGCTCCAAGTGAGAAACTTGATTCTTCTTGAACCTGGACGGTTTAAGGGGATAAGAGAGCTTTCTTGGGACCTTCTTGAATGCTTGATAGATGCTGATCTCGTCCTTGCCTTGGTAGAAAAAGAGCTGTTGGAGTTTGAATGCAAGAGACTCCAAATAAGGCAGTTTGGTGATAATGGGGATCTTCTTATTCCTATGTGGGCTGGTGCATGGGATGAAGTTATAGAACTCTTCTGGCTCCTGTATAATGTCTCCTGGATGTCTTGGTTTAGTCTGGACGTCGTCTGGTTCTCCTGGTTGGATTGGAATTGCTTGGAATGGATCAAACCGAAAGATTGTCCAATCTTTCCATAAATAGCTCCGGTTTGATTTAAGTGATTCTCCATTGAACCGACTGATCTCCTGGGTTCTGGTGCAGCTAAGGACTTCTGGAATACCTCCTGATTGGTTGAAATGATCTCCTGGTCGCCAATTTCTGGTTTGAAGCTGATTGAACCGGTTAGCTTCCAATTGAGGCGAGTGTAGCACTGGTTTGACCGGTTCTGGCAAATTGAACATATCTTCTGATTTCCGTGTCCATTTCTCCTGATCTTTGGCTTTCTGGAAAGCTGAAAGAATTCTCTTGAATTTCATGACGGGCTTTGCTTCAGTCCGCTCCGTACTTGAGCTTAAATCTCCTTCTAAAGTCGGATACTCGCAGATGGACGGGCTGAGAAACCTCTGAGTTGTAAAATTCATAACTTCTTGCTCCGTGAATATTTTGGCCCAATTCCAATTGGCATGGACTCCTTCTTGAGTGTAGAATCCATAAAAATTATCCTCGTGATTTAAACCCTCCTGGTTTGTAAGATATGGCATTTTTAGTGCACGTATGTCCTGGTTTGCGCCTTGGCTGGTTGAGTAGGGCTTTGGGTTGACCTCCGGTTCAGTTGCTGATCTGATGACCACATCAGACGGACAGCCACTTACAGCCACAGACGTTTTGTGTGTGCTGGCGGACACCCACAGACACACACGGACAAACACGGACAGCCACAGACGTCTTGTGTGTGCTGACGAACAGCCACGGATGTGCTGTGTGTGCTGGCGGACACACACGGACGTCCTGTGTGTGCTGACGGACACCCACGGACGTCCTGTGTGTGCTGACGGACACACACAGACAGCCACAGACGTCCTGTGTGCGCTGACAGACAGCCACTGACGTCCTGTGTGTGCTGACAGACAGCCACGGACGTCATGTGTGTGCTGTTGGACACCCACGGACGTCTTGTGAGTCCAAGAACCAACGTGCTGATATGTGAACTGCTGGACAGCCACGGACGTCCTGTGTGTACTGACGGACACACACGTACACACACGGACAGCCACGGACGTCCTGTGTGTGCTGACGGACACACACGGACGTCCTGTGTGTGCTGACGAACACCCACGGACGTCCTGTGTGTACTGAACAGACAGCACACGTGGGCCAAAATCACCCAAACAGTCAACGGGAAGGGCCAGCGTGCTGAGTCCAAGGACCAGCGTGCTGATATGTGTATTGATGGACAGCCACAGACGTCCTATGTGTTTTCTGACGGACACACACAGACACACACGGACGTCCTGTGTGTGCTGACGGACAGCCACGGACGTCCTGTGTGTGCTGATGGACAGCCAGGGAAAGCCAAAGACGTCCTATGTGTGCTGGCGGACACCCACGGACACACACGGACACACACGGACAGCCACGGACGTCCTGTGTGTGCTGACGGACAGCCACAGATAGCCACGGACGTCCTGTGTGTGCTGGCAGACACCCACGGACGTCCTGTGTGTACTGAACAAACAGCCCACGTGGGCCAAAATCATCCAAACAGTCCACGAGAAGGGCCAGCGTGCTGAGTCCAAGGACCAACGTGCTGATATGTGTACTGATGGACTGCCACAGACGTCCTGTGTGTGCTGACGGACACACACGGACAGCCATAGACGTCCTTTGTGTGCTGACGGACACACACGGACACACACGGATGTCCTGTGTGTGCTGACGGACACACACGGACGTCCTGTGTGTGCGGACGAACAGCTATGGACAGCCACAGATGTCCTGTGTGTGCTGGCGAACACCCACGGACACACACGGACACACACGGACAGCCACGGACGTCCTGTGTGTGCTGACGGACAGCCACAGATAGCCACGGACGTCTTGTGTGTGCTGGCAGACACCCACGGACGTCCTGTGTGTACTGAACAAACAGCCCACGTGGGCCAAAATCATCCAAACAGTCCACGAGAAGGGCCAGCGTGCTGAGTCCAAGGACCAACGTGCTGATATGTGTACTGATGGACTGCCACAGACGTCCTGTGTGTGCTGACGGACACACACGGACAGCCATAGATGTCCTTTGTGTGCTGACGGACACACACGGACACACACGGATGTCCTGTGTGTGCTGACGGACACACACGGACGTCCTGTGTGTGCGGACGAACAGCCAGGGACAGCCACAGATGTTCTGTGTGTGCTGGCGAACACCCACAGACACACACGGACAGCCACAGACAGCCACTGAAGTCTTGTGTGTGCTGACGGACAGCCACGGACATGCTGTGTGTGCTGGCGGACACACACGAACGTCCTGTGTGTGCTGACGGACACCCACAGACGTCCTGTGTGTGCTGACGGACACACACAGACAGCCACAGACGTCCTCTGTGTGCTGACGGACAGCCACGGACGTCCTGTGTGTGCTAGCGGACACCCACAGACGTCCTGTGTGAACTGAACAGACAGCCCACGTGGGCCAAAATCACCCGAACAGTCCACGGGAAGGGTCAGCGTGCTGAGTCCAAGGACTAACGTGCTGATATGTGAACTGCTGGATAGCCACGGACGTCCTGTGTGTACTGACGGACACACACGTACACACACGGACAGCCACGGACGTCCTGTGTGTGCTGACGGACACACACGGACGTCCTGTGTGTGCTGACGAACGCCCACGGACGTCCTGTGTGTGCTGACGGATACCCACGAACGTCCTGTGTGTGCTGAACAGACAGCCTACGTGGGCCAAAATCACCCGAACAGTCCACGGGAAGGGTCAGCGTGCTGAGTCCAAGGACCAGCGTGCTAATATGTTTACTGATGGACAGCCACGGACGTCCTGTGTGTGCAGACGGACACTCATGGACACACACGGATACACACGAACAGCCACGAACGTCCTGTGTGTACTGACGGACAGCCACTTACAGCCACGGACGTTTTGTGTGTGCTGGCGGACACCCACAGACACACACGGACAAACACGGACAGCCACGGACGTCTTATGTGTGCTAACGAACAGCCACGGATATGCTGTGTGTGCTGGCGGACACACACGGACGTCCTGTGTGTGCTAACGGACACCCACAGACGTCCTATGTGTGCTGACGGATACACACAGACAGCCACGGACGTCCTGTGTGCGCTGACAGACAGCCACTGACGTCCTGTGTGTGCTGACAGACAGCCACGGACGTCATGTGTGTGCTGTTCGACACCCACGGACGTCTTGTGAATCCAAGGACCAACGTGCTGATATGTGAACTGCTGGACAGCCACGGACGTCCTGTGTGTACTGACGGACACACACGTACACACACGGACAGCCACGGACGTCCTGTGTGTGTTGACGGACACACACGGACGTCCTGTGTGTGCTGACGAACACCCACGGACGTCCTGTGTGTGCTGACGGATACCCACGAACGTCCTGTGTGTACTGAACAGACAGCCTACGTGGGCCAAAATCACCCGAACAGTCCACGGGAAGGGTCAGCGTGCTGAGTCCAAGGACCAGCGTGCAAATATGTTTACTGATGGACAGCCACGGACGTCCTGTGTGTGCAGACGGACACTCATGGACACACACGGGTACACACGAACAGCCACGGACGTCCTGTGTGTACTGACGGACAGCCACTTACAGCCACAGACGTTTTGTGTGTGCTGGCGGACACCCACAAACACACACGGACAAACACGGACAGCCACGGACGTCTTGTGTGTGCTGACGAACAGCCACGGATATGCTGTGTGTGCTGGCGGACACACACGGACGTCCTGTGTGTGCTGACGGACACCCACAGACGTCCTGTGTGTGCTGACGGACACACACAGACAGCCACAGACGTCCTGTGTGTGCTGACAGACAGCCACTGACGTCCTGTGTGTGTTGACAGACAGCCACAGACGTCATGTGTGTGCTGTTGGACACCCACGGACGTCTTGTGAGTCCAAGGACCAACGTGCTGATATGTGAACTGCTGGACAGTCACGGACGTCCTGTGTGTACTGACGGACACACACGTACACACACGGACAGCCACGGACGTCCTGTGTGTGCTGACGGACACACACGGATGTCCTGTGTGTGCTGACGAACACCCACGGACGTCCTGTGTGTACTGAACAGACAGCACACGTGGGCCAAAATCACCCGAACAGTCCACGGGAAGGGCCAGCGTGCTGAGTCCAAGGACCAGCGGGCTGATATGTGTATTGATGGAGAGCCACAGACGTCCTATGTGTTTTCTGACGGACACACACGGACGTCCTAAGTGTGCTGACGGACACCCACGGACGTCCTGTGTGTGCTGATGGACAGCCAGGGACAGCCAAAGACGTCATGTGTGTGCTGGCGGACTCCCACAGACACACACGGACAGAAAGAGACGTCCTGTGTGTGCTGACGGACAGCCACAGACAGCCACGGACGTCCTGTGTGTGCTGGCGGACACCCACGGACGTCCTGTGTGTACTGAACAAACAGCCCACGTGGGCCAAAATCATCCAAACAGTCCACGAGAAGGGCCAGCGTGCTGAGTCCAAGGACCAACGTGCTGATATGTGTACTGATGGACAGCCACAGACGTCCTGTGTGTGCTGACGGACACACACGGACACACACGGACAGCCACAGACGTCCTGTGTGTGCTGACAAACACACACGGACACACACGGATGTCCTGTGTGTGCTGACGGACACACACGGACGTCCTGTGTGTGCGGACGAACAGCCAGGGACTGCCACAGACGTCCTGTGTGTGCTGGCGGACACCCACAGACACACACGGACAGTCACAGACAGCCACGGACGTCTTGTGTGTGCTGACAGACAGCCACGGACAGCCACGGACGTGCTGTGTGTGCTGGCGGACACACATAAACATCCTGTGTGTGCTGACGGACACCCACGGACGTCCTGTGTGTGCTGACGGACACACACAGACAGCCACGGATGTCCTGTGTGTGCTGACGGACAGCCACGGACGTCCTGTGTGTTCTGGCGGACACCCACGGACGTCCTGTGTGTACTGAACAGACAGCCCACGTGGGCCAAAATCACCCGAACAGTCCACGGAAAGGGTCAGCGTTCTGAGTCCAAGGACCAATGTGCTGATATGTGAACTGCTGGACAGCCACGGACGTCCTGTGTGTACTGACGGACACACACGTACACACACAGACAGCCACGGACGTCCTGTGTGTGCTGACGGACACACACGGACGTCCTGTGTGTGCTGACAAACACCCACGGACGTCCTGTGTGTGCTGACGGATACCCACAGACGTCCTCTGTGTACTGAACAGACAGCCTACGTGGGCCAAAATCACCCGAACAGTCCACGGGAAGGGTCAGCGTGCTGAGTCCAAGGACCAGCGTGCTAATATGTTTACTGATGGACAGCCACGGACATCCTGAGGGTGCAGACGGACACTCATGGACACACACAGATACACACGAACAGCCACAGACGTCCTATGTGTACTGACAGACAGCCACTTACAGCCACGGACGTCCTGTGTGTGCTGGCGGACACCCACAGACACACACGGACACACACAGACAGCCACGGACGTCTTGTGTGTGCTGACGAACAGCCACGGATATGCTGTGTGTGCTGGCGGACACACACGGACGTCCTGTGTGTGCTGACGTACACCCACGGACGTCCTGTGTGTGCTGACAGACACACACAGACAGCCACGGACGTCCTATGTGTGCTGACAGACAGCCACAGACGTCCAGTGTGTGCTGACAGACAGCCACAGACGTCCTGTGTGTGCTGTTGGACACCCACGGATGTCTTGTGTGTACTGAACAGACAGCACAAGGACCAGCGTGCTGATATGTGTATTGATGGACAGCCATAGACGTCCTATGTGTTTTCTGACGGACACACACGGACACACACGGACGTCCTGTGTGTGCTGACGGACACCCACAGACGTCCTGTGTGTGCTGATGGACAGCCAGGGACAGCCAAAGACGTCCTGTGTGTGCTGGCAGACACCCACAGACACACACGGACACACACGAACAGCCATGGACGTCCTGTGTGTGCTGACGGACAGCCACAGACAGCCACGGACATCCCGTGTGTGCTGGCGGATACCCACGGACGTCCTGTGTGTACTGAACAAACGGCCCACGTGGGCCAAAATCATCCAAACAGTCCACGAGAAGGGCCAGCGTGCTGAGTCCAAGGACCAACGTGCTGATATGTGTACTGATGGACAGCCGCAGACGTACTGTGTGTGCTGACGGACACACACGGACAGCCACAGACGTCATGTGTGTGCTGACGGACACACACGGACACACACGGATGTCCTGTGTGTGCTGACGGACACACACGGACGTCCTGTGTGTGCTGACGGACACACACAGACAGCCACAGACGTCATGTGTGTGCTGACGGACAGCCACGGACGTCCTGTGTGTGCTGGTGGACACCCACAGACGTCCTGTGTGTATTGAACAGACAGCCCACGCGGGCCAAAATCACCCGAACAGTCCACGGGAAGGGTCAGCGTGCTGAGTCCAAGGACCAACGTGCTTATATGTGAACTGCTGGACAGCCACGGACGTCTTGTGTGTACTGGCGGACACACACGTACACACACGGACAGCCACAGACGTCCTGTGTGTGCTGACGGACACACAAGGATGTCCTGTGTGTGCTGACGAACACCCACGGACGTCCTGTGTGTGCTGACGGATACCCACGGACATCATGTGTGTACTGAACAGACAGCCAACGTGGGCCAAAATCACCCGAACAGTCCACGGGAAGGGTCAGTGTGCTGAGTCCAAGGACCAGCATGCTGATATGTTTACTGATGGACAGCCACAGACGTCCTGTGTGTGCAGACGGACACTCATGTACACACACGGATACACACGAACAGCCACGGACGTCCTGTGTGTACTGACGGACAGCCACTTACAGCCACGGACGTCCTGTGTGTGCTGGTGGACACCCACTGTTGTAGGCACAGGTTGGATGGTCGAACGGACGGACGGACGGATGGCCGTTCCGCGGTTCAGCCTTGCCTCGAATGGATGGTACCGTCCGGGTCGTCTCTTGCTTATGATTGTACCTGAAACAAATATCAACTTTAAATGGGTTTTCAATAGAAACAAGAACAGAAACCGAGAGGCTAATGGATGAATGGTAAATAAACAGACATAGCCATCTCACGAAGATGACTCTCTTACATCAGACACAAGGATAATAGCGCTATAAAAGAAATCCAAAATTTTGGTCCGGCACTTCCGGTCTCCGGAGAGATGCTCGATTCGTATCAAACAAGTCGTATAAGCCGAGAACCTATCGCGGACTTTAAATCGATACGAATCAGGAAGAAATCGCAACAGGAGAAACGATAGCCGGCCAGTCACCGCACAATCCTTAAACCGAAAGTAAACCTAGGTCTTGCCCTAAACCCAGCGCACTGGTCTCTAACATCTCTAGGCATAGTATCAAACACCCTGATACGAGATCCCAAAATTTGTCTTTTTGCCAATATTCGAACGTCTTCAGAAAATCCCGTAAGTTTACACACTGCGGAAAACTCTCGAAACAGATTATGGATATGGCAATTCACACAGAGTTAGATTACGAGACGACAACTCGTAGTCTTCCCTCTACACCCATACAAAATGCCATCGGCAGCAACACGCCTTATAACCGCTACATAAACTAGACCATAAAGGTCCTACTGAAAAACTAGTCATAAGAACCTTAACTCCAAGACGAACTACGAAAGGCTTGATCCCTTCAACAAGGGTACGTAGGCAGCCGTAATAAGGCGCAGCCCCAATCTTATCGCGTTTCTACTTTTAGGAGAGCGAGAAGATCACTTACCACAGACCTTTTCAACCATTAATTCCGCCTAACTCACCTAACTTGCCTAACTTGCCAAGCCACTCGCTAGAACCTCACGCTAAAAGCTCATGGTTCTAACGAGCTGGGGGGCTAACTGTTGGGGTCAAAATCGGTCACGACGGAATCAATGTCTGAAAGTCCGTAAAAATCGGCATAAACGTTTTTACGAAAAGTAATCTTCGTAAAGATATCTTTACGAAGAGCCTTGCAGTAAAATCTCGTCCAAATCTCAATCGAACCACTAAATACCAATTGTCCGAAGGCAACAGACATGTATCCAAATCGGCCGCGGACAAGCTCGAGTATGGAAATCAGACCGCAGATAAGCCAAGCTCGATCGATACGCGGCGACCAAGCATGCACACAGCTCGGTCGCTACATAGCGACCGAGCTCGAGCCAAGCTCGGTCGCTACGTAGCGACCGAGCGTCCGTCTCGCTCGGTCACTACGTAGCGACCGAGCGTCCGTCTCGCTCGGTAGATACGTAGCGACCGAGCCTGAGCCAAGCTCGGTCGCTACGTAGCGACCGAGCGTCCGTCTCGCTCGGTCGCTACGTAGCGACCGATCTCTTCCGAACATCGGTATGACACCAGTCCATGCATTCTCGTCAAACCTTCAAATGCTATCTCTCGAAGACCGTAGCGAGCTCAGTCTATGTTTTCCGCTATTCTAAATCATCGATCAAACTTCGCGGATTAGAAACCGCGTAAAGTTCTTTCTTTGTTGAAAGAAATCGTAGTAAACTCTTCGAGTCGGAAGACGGCCCAAAGGGACCTAAAACACGACTCGAGGCCCATCCTACGATTTCTTAACCAAAAGCCCGTAAACCACAGCCCGGTTTACACTTGGTCCACAAGGAAGGATAAATGTCAAGTTTCCGCGGATAAATACGAAAGTTTTGAAGATAATTGTGAAAATCGGGAAAAATGGAATATCTCCATTTTTATGCTATGACGGCTTAAGGTCAGAAGAGTAAAAGCGTAAACCGACCTTGGAGCTAGTATATAAGGAGTCCTAGGCGAGGAGCATGAGAGAGAGCTTTTTAGACTCGGAATTCTCTGCACTTAGAAACTTTAGGCTTTATTCTCGACAAGTTCGGTTTCTATGACTGGCACTCAATTACTAGACGAACTCGCCCAGGCAGTTCGATCTCTTGTCCAGCTCTATCAATTGAACTACGTTAGGCTTGATCCTCGAAAGGGGTACGTAGGCAGCCTTTAACAAGGTTCAGTCCGAAATCAATCAAAAACCTTTTATATATCTTTTTCGTCTTTTGTTATCGAGCTGCGACTCAACTAGGTTTGAGCTTTTAGGCTGCTAGAACTAGGTAACTCGCTGATAGCCTTTGCGGCGAAAGCTTTTATGATCTCTTGTAATAATCGCAAAGCTCTTACGCAGATTCGAAATAAGATCTACTGTTTTCTCTAAACTCGTTTGTTATCTTTTCACGATTTCCACATATATTTGGTCACTTGTCGTTGGCTCTCGCAGAGATCCGGGACCTCTGGAAAATTAGGGTTTTCCTAGTTTCCTTATTTAAACGGAAATCGACAGTGCGAATTTCGGTTCCCACAAAGTCCTAAGATTCTTTTTAACCAAAGATCTAAGCAAAGCAGACAAGGTTCGGTTAACTACTTCAGTTTGCCCATCAGTTTGCGGATGACAAGTTGTAGAGAACATCAATCTAGTACCTAGCTTAGACCACAAGGTCTTCCAAAAATAGCTAAGGAACTTAGCATCACGATCAGAGACAATGGTCTTAGGCATTCCATGCAATCTAACAACTTCCTTAAAGAATAAATTTGCAACTTGCACAGCATCATCAGTTTTGTGACAAGGAATGAAATGAGCCATTTTCGAGAACCTATCAACAACCACAAAGATAGAATCTCGTCCAGATTTAGACCTAGGCAATCCAAGCACAAAATCCATAGAAATGTCTACCCAAGGATGAGAGGGAATGGGTAGAGCTGAGTACAAACCGTGGTGTGATGCTTTAGGCTTAGACTTCTTGCACACCACACATCGGCTACAGATCCTCTCAACATCTTTCATCAGGCTCGGGCAGTAGAAATTGTCATGAACCGCCTTGTAAGTCTTCTTGACACCAAAGTGTCCCATAAGCCCACCTCCATGAGCTTCCCTGAGAAACAACTCCCTCAAAGAACATTGGGGCACACACAAACGGTTATCAAAGAATAAAAAACCAGAATTTTGAAAGTATTTGCCATAAGCAACCTTTGAGCATTTTCGAAAAATCTCTTTAAAATCCTGATCAGAAGCATAAAGATCCTTGATAAATTCAAAGCCAAGCTATTTAGTTTCAAGGGCTGAGAGAAGAGTATACCTTCGAGACAATGCATCGGCCACAACATTCTCCTTACCTTGTTTGTACTTGATCACATAATGGAATGTCTCAATGAACTCCATCCAACGAGCATGCCTCTTGTTGAGCTTCTGCTGACCCTTAAGGTGTCTTAGAGACTGATGATCAGTGTGGATGATGTACTCCTTAGGCCAAAGATAGTGCTGCCACGTTTCAAGGGCCCTCACCAAGGCATAGAGTTCTTGGTTGTATGTGGGGTAGTTGAGCATGGCTCCTCCAAGCTTCTCACTGAAATAAGCCACTGGTTTTCCATCCTGCATCAACACAGCACCAATACCAACACCTGAAGCATCACATTTGATTTCAAAAGCTTTAGAAAAATCTGGAAGTACAAGTAAAGGGGCATGAGTCAACTTCCCTTTAAGGATTTCGAATGCTTCTTCCTGAGCTGGTCCCCATTTGAACCCCATGTTCTTCTTGATTACTTCAGTGAGAGGAGCGGCCAAGGTACTGGAGTTTTGAACAAATCGCCTATAGAAGCCGGCAAGGCCATGGAAGCTTCTTACTTCACCAATGGTGGTCGGAATCGGCCAGTCCCGGATTGCTTGGACCTTCTGCTCGTCCACTCTCAAGCCATCTGCACCTACAACAAAACCTAGAAAGACCACATGATCTGTGCCAAAAGAACACTTTCCAAGATTAGCAAACAAACATTCCTTTCTAAGGACTTCAAGAACAGATTTCAAGTGCTGTTTGTACTCATCAAGGCTTTTGCTGTAAATAAGAATGTCATCAAAGTAAACCACAACAAAATCACCAATAAAAGACCTCAAGACATGATTCATTAGGCGCATGAAAGTACTAGGTGCATTAGTGAGACCAAAGGGCATGACAAGCCACTCATACAATCCTAGTTTTCTTTTAAAGGCCGTTTTCCATTCATCACCTTCTTTCATCCTAATCTGATGATAGCCACTTCTCAAATCTATCTTAGAAAAGTACTTAGAACCATGGAATTGATCAAGCATATCATCAAGACGAGGGATAGGATGTCGATACTTTACCGTGATGTTGTTTATTGCCCGACAGTCCACACACATCCTCCAGGAGCCATCCTTATTTGGTACAAGTAGAACAGGCACGGCACAGGGACTGAGACTCTCTCTGATGTATCCCTTCTCAAGCAAGTCGTTGATCTGTTTCTCCAGCTCCTTGGTCTCGACCGGATTGGTGCGGTACGCTGGTCGGTTCGGTAGAGAGGCGCCCGGGACGAGATCGATCTGATGATCAATGCCTGTAACACCCCCGAACCGTCCTAACCATAGGTCGACCCACCGGCCAACAATCAAACAAGAACATGACTGACGGACGACCCACACCAAGGGTTGGAGATGAAAGGCCAACCGGCCAGCCAACAATCAAACAAGAACATGACTGACCGTCCAACCCAACACCATGGTCCGGAAGCGCTACGTGACGGGCTAGGGACAATCCGGTCAGAGCCACAAACTTTACTCCACGACCTAGACCAGTTCATCCACTAACTCGTCCCGCTGCGTCAAGGCATAAGGCTTTGCAACCCGTACCTAGAGTTAGCGTTTTCCGTTAGATCAAGGCCTAAGGCTTTTCAACCCGTACCTCGACCTAACGTTGTGTTAGACCGGACTAGTCAAATATCAGAGTACTCATGAAGCGCATATAAAACAATTACTTTTATTGATTCAAGAAATATTCATACATTGAATAATTCAACACTGGGCCCGGCCTAATGCCAAATCGAGTCAACATAACACAATTCACAATACCGTTTACAGAAGGCATGAAAATCTACACCGGCGGTCCTAACGTCCAGCACCAAGCTATCCGATCATCCTTACCTAAAGCGACCTGCAAAAAGGACAACGGAGTTGGATGAGTAATCTAGTATTACTCAGTGAGCTGGCGGCCTCTACCCGCAACCTAGACTCTACCCAGACAACCCAAAATAACAATCAATCTAGCCCTAGCATGCAATAAAAGCTAAGGCTAAGCAAACCGTTACTAAGTTAGACTTGGCCTCCTGCCATGATCTAGCTTCAAGTAACGGGAACCTGCATTAAAACAAGTCAACAAACAATCCCTAGTTAACCATATATACGCCTGAGTTCAATACTCATGTAGTGTTAGACACTTAGACTATGCAAGTATCATTAATCGATCGACCAACAATCAAACAAGAACATGATCGGCCAACCAATGATACCGCATAGCCTTAATATCCACCACCCTTCACAAGCAATCACTCAAACACATACAGGCCAACGTCAGGCCTACACTAACGAAATACACATCAAGCCTAATCCGGTACCTAAACCAGACTTAGGACTTAATGTCATAACCTGCAAGCAAATCAATCAACCACAATCACAGTAATAACTATGAGTATCACGACTCGATCTAACTAGTAACACTGTATATCGGTGCTACACTGACTCGAGGGTTCCATAACCCTCTACGACACTCTAACACAACACAACACACTACCCCGGGAAATGGTGACTTAGTGTTCATCCTCTCTATCGGCAATATCCTGTCTTCCTACCACAAAGGCCAGAAGAAGGAACATTTAACCGACCGCGGCCCACAGTCCTTCGGGTCACCGCGCGACAACCCATTGTCCTTCGGGTCACTGCCACATTACACCGTCGTGTAATAACTCAGCCTTAGGCCATGATCCCGTCTCTCTGAGTCTTCCCGATCCAACGAATAAGGGGTTTCCTTAAACCCGCTGGGTACGAGGCTGAGGAAACACTAATCACCCGTAAATAAGCCTAGTATGGACGAGTTACGCTCATACTGTCGGCTACAACACACTAATCCTAATAAGACCAGGACTCCTACCACAAACTTAAATACACTAAGGAGTCTACGACACTAACACCAGTACTCGTAGTCCAGCCTATATGGCATAGGATTCGTAGTACTAAACTCGACACGGAAGGAAATCGGCCTATATGGCCTAAGATCTCCTGAACAATACCATCCCTGCACAACAACAATCACTACCAAACCAAGCATTCAATAGTCCTAATATCTCTAAGGCATGTCTACTCCATTACTAAACTACCCATAAATAAATAAAGGAAAACATGCAACTCAATCCTAACAATTCAGCTACGCCATAATTTATCATACTATACCGGTTAATGCATCATTCATCCTAGTCCTAGTCAGGTTATAACTCATTCTTAATTCCATTATATCTCAGCTTAGCCCATGCTAAACTGAGTCCAATTCATAAATAAAAATAACCCTAGGACTCTATGATGCATCAGTGTGATATTACTACTCTATATGCAACTCGATTTATCCTAAGTTCCAAGTGGAACTCAAACAAACCAACTCACAAAACTACCCTAAATTCCAAGTGGAATTCACACAAGCCAACTCACAGTGTTCTTGCAGCTGGTTGATCGGAGAGAGCCTAGCCAAAACCCAATGCCTCTGTCTTCAATGGACTGGTATGGACGAATCAGGACTTGGACAGAACCTCCTCGGACTTCTGGATCTTCTTCTCGGACTTTCGGTAGAAGAATGGCTCTTAAAAATGCTCTAACTTCTTCAAAACAGCTCCAAATCCTTCACTTCCTTTTTCTACTTCACTTTCTCTCTCTAGCCCAAGTTTTAGAGTGATGTTTGAGTGTGTGGAATGAATGAAACGAGCTGGGGGAGCTGGGTTTATATAGATATGGCCAACCATTGAAATGGTGCCACTCCATCGCCTGTGTGTCGTCCCGCATGCTTCCGGTCGCATGCGCGGCGACACACGGGCGTCCAAATGTCACCATGCATGACTCCTCTGCATGCCAGAAGCCAGCACCACGTCCAAATGTCATTCAGCATGGCTGGAGCTCATGCATCGCGACACACGGGCCTCTGGGTGTCAAGACGATGCCATGTCGTGCTTTGGGTGTCATGCTGCATGTGAGGCTTCATCCTGCGGAGACATGTCGTGCTACGGAGACACTAAGATGCTTGGATGAAGGACAGCACGTCCTGATCCCTCAGATAGGGCCACCTCGAGCTTCCCGGTTGATTTGTGCGATTTTTTCTGGTGAATTTTCGTCCCGCGATCAATCCCGAATATTTTTCCGCTCCCGTTCTGATTCTCTAAATATTTTTAATAAACTCCAGATGAATGCTGAGATCCTCTAAAAATATTTCCCGAGCCTCCGGCTTCTTCCAATAATTTCGAAAAACCGAAATTAGGGTTTTCGACCAACTTCGGGTTTTCCCGTCGTGCTTGCTTCCCGTCCTGCTTACTCCTGTCATGCTTCCAAATTATAATATCTCTGAAATAATATTCTGATGATAGATGTGAAGTTTCGCGGAAAACTTAGTGGCTAAGAAACGTCGGGTTTCTGAAACGTCGAGCTTCTAAACTGTCGTGCTTCCAAAAATGTGATTCTTCCAAAATCTTCGTCTGATCAATCTAAGACTCTTCTAAGAAAGGTAGAGCAGCTTAATATGTCTCATGGTTCACTCACGATCCATTCTTCGACCACATCCTACTTCGAACTTCTCGGTTGGCCCGTACCGCCCGCGGTTCGATCATCAAGTTGATGCTCGACCAATCTTCTGTCTTCTCCGAACCATGTTAAGTTTTGTGTGATCAAAACTCAACATTACTCCAAATATGTAATCTCCCAAAAGCTTGGCTCCAGATTCTGACTTTCCCTTGCTCGACCATTTTATCCCGAAGGGCGCGTTATCACAATGCCTCTCACCGGTGGCAATCCTTTGGGATTTTGTTCTGGAAACACATCAGAATAATCCTGCAAGATACCTAAAAACTCACTCGGAATCTCCGGTGCAAGGTCAGAAGAAGATGAGGCCAAGAGAGACACTTTATAAATCAGTAAGAGAAATGGCTTTTGAGAGCAAAGAGACTTCCTTACCTGACTTTCTTTGACAAAGAAGTTGGAGTTTCTGGTACTGGTCTCAGGTTTATCAGCTTTAGAGTCTTGGTCTCGGTTCTTCTTAAGTTGGACCTGGTCTTGATGGACTTCCGAATGCGACAAAGGCACCAAGGTGATCTTCTTTCCCTTATGATCAAATGAGTGCCGGTTTGTGAAACCATCATGCACTGCCTTCTTGTCAAATGGCCAAGGCCGGCCCAAGAGAACATGGCAAGCATCCATGGGAAGCACAATGCACACAACCTCATCCTCATATCAGCCAATGGAGAGTGGAACCGTGACTTGCTCCTTCACATACTGTTCTCCGGCCTCATTGAGCCACTCCAACTTGAAAGGACGAGAAAGAGGCCGAGTAACAAGTCCAAGTATCTTTACAAGGGTGTCACTAGCCACATTAGTGCAACTACCTCCATCAATAATTAAAGAACAAACTTTATCAGAATGAGACATCTAGAGTGAAAGAGATTCTCCCTTTGTTCTTTGTCATTGGATTTTGGTTGGACACTCAAGGCACGCCTAGTAACCAGTAGCGAACCATGGCTCGGTTCATCAAGAACATCCTCATCATAGATCAGATCAGAATTCTCCACAAAGGTCGAGCAAAACTCATCGATCACTCCATCGACCTCCTCATCAAAGATGGGATCAGTGGTGTCGTCCAAGACCCTCCTAGTAACAAGAAGGGGACCATGAACCGGGAAGTCAAGTGCTTCTTCCTCATCATCATCATACACTGGTCCGAGATCCTCCTTGTCTTCTTCAGATTCGACTTCTCCATTCTCCAAGAGCACCATCACCTTTTGGTTTGGACATCGGTTGGCATAGTGGCCTAGGCCATGACACCTAAAGCATTGGATGTCTCTGGTTCGTTTGGTAGTCTCTTCTTTCTTTTCTCTATCAACACGAGCAGGCACATTAGTCTTAAAAGCTGTATTTGTTGTGGAAGAAGACTTACCCTTGTCTTGATAGTTTGGCTTGGAAGCAAAGGTCGGTTTAGAAGCAAAGGTTGGTTTAGTGAGACCCTTTCTCTTGACTTGTTGCTCAATCAGCACAGCCTTGTGTAGCATCTGCTCCATGCTGTCATAGTCTTCCAGCTCCATGCGGTCTTGTATGTCCCGGTTGAGCCCGGTAAGAAATCTGGCCATGGTGGCGTCTAAGGGCTCTTCTACATCAGCTTTGATCATCAAGGTCTCCATCTCCTGGTGATAGTCCTCAACTGACTTAGAACCTTGAAGCAAACGCCTGAGTTTATGGTGTAGATCTCGGTGGTAATGGTCGGGAACAAAGCGTCTCCGGATCAGCATGGAAAGCTCATCCCATGTATCAACTGGTGCCTCACCTGCTCTCCTCCTGCTAGTCACAACTCGATCATACTAGTTAATAGCATAGCCAGTAAACTCAGCAGCAGCAAGTCTAACCTTTTTAATATCAGAAAAATTTTGACAATCAAACACAAGTTCAATTTTTCTTTCCCATTCAAGAAAAGCATCCGGATCATTTTTGCCATCAAAACTTGGAAATTTCAATTTCAAACCACCCAAGCCATCATTGGTTCTTTCATTTCTACCAAAAGGATTGGCATCACCTCGGTTTTGATGCCTAGGAACTCTCCTTGGACGGTTGATGGATCGATCATCATCATAAGACTCTTCTCGAATTTCTGGGTCGGACCGGCTGTTCCTCCTTGGATGGTCACGTCTGGTTCTGGTTCGTGACTGAGTTGGACGGCTCTGAAGTTCGTCTAGCCTCTGATGGATCGCCTCCAAACCTGTATTCAACAAGTTAGACATAGAATCATTGAGAGCACGCATTTGCAAGTTAGATAATCCGGCGTATGAATTTTCGGGTCGGTTTCTTTCTTTTTCACTATCCATGGTTACCTGAAAATTTAAAGAAGGTAAAGTTAGATTAAAAACCTCACACACTCAGGTGTTTATCCTCACCCACACACGTGTTTCACTCAATTTTTTTGTTGGTAATCACACAAGAGAGTTCCTCCCAAAGTTCTAAGAGAGCACACTAGATCACCCAATGAGCAAATCCAAGTGAACCACAAAATATCAAAAGAGAAAGATAAGAGATTTAGAGGGGAACCCGCCTTAACCACCTCAAAGGCCGGATTTCTCTTCGGCCAGCAGGCTTTCTCTTCCACCACCACACCACAAACAAATCAAACTTTGGAATATCTTTTTTATACTTTTCTTTTTTTTATATATAGATCTTTCTTTTCTTTTTTTTTATGGGGGTAATGAGGGGCCCGGGTTCAAGATAGATAGATAAGAAATTTAGATGAAGAATATGGAAGATGAGATGAAATGGATTGAAAAAGAGTTACCGAGAGAGTGTGAAAAGTATGTGATCGATGATTTAGAATGCAGGTGAGATAGGTCGTGCGCTTCAGCGCCATCCATTTTCGAGGCTTGTTGATTCGGCAGGTGAGTTGTTAGACACTCCTAAGCGGATTTCAACTTCCATGACCACCGTCCTGCTGTCTTAATCGACCAACACCCTTTGTGGGTTCTAGGTTAGCGCGCAGTTGGGCACCGTAACCCGGCTTCCGGTTCATCCCGCATCGCCAGTTCTGCTACCAAAAATGGCCCACTTGGAGCTCTCGATTTCGTGGGATGGCTCAACAAAGCAGCCACCCCGCCTACCTATTTAAAGTTTGAGAATATGTTAATGACATAGCGTCCCCGATGCCTCTAATCATTGGCTTTACCCGAGCTCCAGCTATCCTAAGGGAAATTTCCGAGGGAACCAGCTACTAGATGGTTTGATTAGTCTTTCGCCCCTATACCCAAGTCAGACGAATAATTTGCACGTCACTATCGCTGCGGGTCTCCACCAGAGTTTCCTCTGGCTTCGCCCCGCTCACGCATAGTTCACCATCTTTCGGGTCCCGACAGGCATGCTCACACTCGAACCCTTCTCAGAAGATCAAGGTTGGTCGGCTGTGCACCCGTGAGGGATCCAGCCAATCAGCTTCCATGCGCCTTACGGGTTTACTCACCCGTTGACTCGCACACATGTCAGACTCCTTGGTCCGTGTATCAAGACGGGTTGACTGGGGAGCCCACACGCCGACGCCGTGAGCATGCAGATGCCGAGGCACGCCGTGAGGCGCGTGCTGTAGACCACGATTAAGGCAGCGACGTCTCCACGGGCGTAACAAAAGCCTGGGCTTAGGTCACCACCATATTCCATGTCGGTCCACGGCCCGAATCGATTGGCGGCCCGGATTGCTCCATTCAGCATCCGACTGGGACGAATCGCCGGCCCCCATCTGCTTCCCTCCCAACAATTTCAACCACTCTTTGACTCTCTTTTAAAAGTCCTTTTCATCTTTACCTTGTGGTACTTGTTCGCTATCGGTCTCTCACCCATACTTAGCCTTGGACGGAATTTACCGCCCGATTGGGGCTGCATTCCCAAACAACCCAACTCGTAGACAGCGCCTCGTGGTGCGACAAGGTCTCGTGGTGCGACAGGGTCCGGGCACGATGGGGCTCTCACCCTCTCTGGCACCCCTTTCCAGGGAACTTGGGCCCGATCCATCGCTGAGGCCGCTTCTCCAGACTACAATTCGAACGCCAAAGACGTCCGATTTTCAAGCTGGGCTCTTCCCGGTTTGCTCGCCGTTACTAAGGGAATCCTTGTTAGTTTCTTTTCCTCCGCTTATTGATATGCTTAAACTCAGCTGGTGATCCCGCCTGACCTAGGGTCGCGTTGTGGACTTTGGGTCATCAAGAGCTTTTGGACCGGAACGTCTTACTATATGACGAGAATTGAATTCACCACCGCATGTCAAGACGCTCCTGGCGTCCTTAGCTTGGATTTTGGCCAACCCCGTGCGGTAACACATGGGAGATCAGCTTCCATCCCATATCCTCGAGACGATGGGGGGATGACGATTTGTGACACCCAAGCAGATGTGCCCTCGGCCAGAAGGCTTGGGGCGCAACTTGCGTTCAAAGACTCGATGGTTCACGGGATTCTGCAATTCACACCAAGTATCGCATTTTGCTGCGTTCTTCATCGATGCAAGAGCCGAGATATCCATTGCCGGGACTCATTTTAGACTTTACATTGCAGCACTGCTTCCGACCAAACACCGTCTCCGGGTTGGCGAAAGCAGGCTGTTTAGTTGCATTTTCCTTGACACTTTTCTTGCCGGGGTTTGGTGATATCCCGAAGCTATAAGTACGATCCAACCAAAACTGATGTCTTGGGCATGGATGAACGCATAACCACGGAATCGGCAGGCACAGTAAGAAACCGGCCTACAAAGAGTGATATTTCATCGTTCTTAGGTCGTTTTGTTTTCATGGTACGACAATGATCCTTCCGCAGGTTCACCTACGGGAAACCTTGTTATGACTTTTCCTTCCTCTAAATGATAAGGTTTGGTGGAGTTCTCGCGATGTCGCAGACGGGTGGTGTCTACAAAGGGCAGGGACGTAGTCAACGCGAGCTGATGACTCACGCTTACTAGGAATTCCTTGTTGAAGACCAACAATTGCAATGATCTATCCCCATCACGATGAAATTTTAAAGATTACCAGGGCCTGTCGGCCAAGGTGTTAACTCGTTGAATACATCAGTGTAGCGCGTGTGCGGCCCAAAAAATCTAAGGGCATCACAGACTTGTTATTGCCTCAAACTTCCTTGCCCTAAACGGCCATAGTCCCTCTAAGAAGCCGGCCGTGAAGGGATGCCTCCACGTAGCTAGTTAGCAGGCTGAGGTCTCATTCTTTAACGGAATTAACCAGACGAATCGCTCCACCAACTAAGAACGGGCATGCACCACCACCCATAGAATCAAGAAAGAGCTCTCAGTCTGTCAATCCTTACTATGTCTGGACCTGGTCCCGTGCTGAGTCAAATTAAGCCGCAGGCTCCACTCCTGGTGGTGCCCTTCCATCAATTCCTTTAAGTTTCAGCCTTGCGACCATACTGTCACGCCCCCAATCCTGGATAGGATTGTCGGGAAAGCCATGGTTCGAGGAAACGAACCAGCCGGTCTATCAAGTGTAGAGGACACGAACAGCAACGTCGGTCTCTACGCTCGGTCGCTACGTAGAGACCGAGCGGGACGGATGCTTGGTCGCTACGTAGCGACCGAGCGGGACGCGTGATTGGTCTCTACGTAGCGACCGAGCTTGGCTCGAGGTTGGTCGCAACGTAGCGACCGAGCTTGGTTCGAGGTCGGTCGCAACGTAGCGACCGAGCTTGGTTCGAGGTCGGTCGCAACGTAGCGACCGAGCTGTGTGCATGCTTGGTCGCCGCATATCGATCGAGCTTGGTTTATCCGCGGTCTGATTGCCATACTCGAGCTTTTCCGCGGCCGATTTGGATACATCTCCGTTGCCTTCGGACAGTCGGTATTTAGTGGTTCGATTGAGATTTGAACAAGATTTTACCGCAAGGCTCTTCGTAAAGATTTCTTTACGAAGATTACTTTTTGTAAAAACGTTCATGCTGATTTTTACGGACTTTCAGACATTGATTCCGTCGTGACCGATTTTGACCCCAACAGGACTCCGCTGGCAACTTATGAGAAATCAAAGTTTTTGGGTTCCGGGGGGAGTATGTGTAAGACCCGATCCCAGCCGCCTAGGCCGCGGTCGATGCCTCACGTCGCTCGGTCCACTTCCTGGCCGAACCTCTTAATTGTTTGCCCTTTATTTATAATATCGCCTAAAGGCGAGGGCTAACTTAGACCTTAGCTAAAGACTTCCCTAGTCATTTAAAGCCTAGATTCTTTCAACAAATACACAGCGAATTATTCTCTAGTTAACCATTGGTCTAAAACCAATCTAACACTTGTCTGGTCGAATCACCTTAGCCTTGGTCAGTTTACTTAACTACCAATTAGCTTAAAGGTCAATCCTAAACCCAAACCAAGCCATACGATTCTGAGGTTCCATTCCCCTAAACCATTCTATCTAGATCTACATAAGTAAATGCTAGATCATACCTTTGCCACATCTTTGGAGCTTATTAGGTCATCGGTCCTCCATTGACTAAAATTGCTCTTACTTAACAGTTGGACCATGACCAATCAATGATCTTACTTATGGTCCTTATCTTGACTCCTGCATCAACCAACCATCCCGACAGACATAAGTAACCTTTGAGAAGTCTTTGAAAGGAAAAGGATATACATCTGGCCTTTCTCGGCTCATGCAAAATCCGAAATCCTTTTGCCTTATAGGCAATAGTACCAAGTCCATATTCTGGACTGACAAATCTCATTAGATCCTAATTCAATCAACCAACTATCCTCACATGGCTTGGAACTGATGAATCATCATCTGGTCTGATCGGCCTTGGGACTTAACCCAGATAACATATATGATTTGTTCATACCAACCGATGCATTCATTAATCAGGTTAGGACCGACACCTTGAACCATCATTCAGGTCATCCATACTCAACCATGATCAGATCTTACACGGCCCTTCCATGAACAATCACACTTAGGCTCAGTATCTATGGTCTACGACACATAGTACTAGCCACACACTTCGTCATGACTCTCAGTCAATCTCGAAGCTATCAACACCAGGGTTGATATCTAGAAGCATCACATCAATACTCTTACTCCGGCAACGTGAATATCCATACTAGTGTTCGGCCATCGAACCATCGTTATGAAACATGATCCGACCACTAGACTTGATAAGCCATCGTTCACTTAGCATGTACTGATATAACCGGCCTTCCATTGCCATCATGTGGGTCTACGCCCTACATAAGGCATATGGCGCCTATCCTACTCACCAACCCGAGGTTGATTGTAATATATCCTACTTACCCTTTGCGGCTAGATCCATCCAACCATAGCCGGATCGTCCATAGTCCCGTCTAACCGTCTGGCTGAGATCTAGGTGCGATCGGCCAGTTATAAGTCCGGCCCAAAGGCTCACGGACCTTCTTACCTGATCAAACCCAAAGACTGGATCCATACCACAGAGTAAGGCCCAAGCCCAAACCAGATTTCCTTGCAACCAATCAGACCTTGCTACGCAACACTCCAGTTAAACTAACCGTATGTCCGTTCGACTATGCAGCCGCGGACTGTCCACTTGGTTCGGCCTAAGCCTTGAACCATTGGCACTGTTGGAACTCACACCCTTTGGGAACTAGTACCCTTTGGACACACGTGCCTCTTGGCAACTCATGACCTTTGGAAACTCGCACCCATTCAGATGTTCCAACCGTTCGACCTAACCTTCCGTATGGACTGTCTGGCCGTACGTGTGTCCGGCCTATGGCCAAAGGACCACGCCTTAACCTACACAAGTCATGAACCATTGTGACTGTTCAGGGAAGGGTTGCAACCGTTCAGAACAGAACAGAACCGCCCCTATCCAATCGGATCACCTGAGGCCGGTATAGACCATGCCCGCGCCTAACTCGACGGTTATGGACCGCAACCGCATTACTCAACCAGAACCACAGTTATAACCAATCCCAACATATCCACAAGGCCACACCAATTTACAGAAGGAGTAGAAGAAGAATTAGATGAAAAGAATAAGAAGAATGGGATACAATCCAAACGCCCATGGCTAGACCGGTTCAGACTGCCCGATGGTCTTAGCCGATGAGTCGGTGGTTACCCCACTGACCCTATTGGATTGAACCACGGCTTTGGAGTCCTTCTCCAGACCTTTCTCTATACCCTGGATATTCATAACCACACGGCCTCCTCTCTCCTAAACCGTTCTCCTTGCCGGAGCTACTAAACCACCACAACCGACCCTTTTCCGGCCGATCTCTCTCTCTCCCTTTCTATTTGGCCTCTGCTTTTGGTTTCTCACGAAACTGATTGAATGCCTTGATCTCTGGTCGTGCATCCTTTATATAGGCAACCAAAGGTCATGTGCGAAGAGTCACATCCGTTCGAAGCATCCTTGTGGGACAGATCTTGGCCATCGATTACAATCAACGGTCCAGATCGTACTTGTTCGGATATAGAAGGCTCCAGACCTTCTAGGCACGTCCAACCCAAGCCCAGACTTGTTACTCAAGCCCACGGCCTGCCCACAAGAGCCCAACGTTTCATTGACCACATGGACGGACCTCATGGCCCGCCACTGACCCAGATCCGGACCATCGGCCCGAAACACGAACAGTCCGTCAAGCTGAGATGAGCTGACTCCCAGCTGCCTCAGCTGATTGAGCGAGTATCCCAGCTAGTGGAGCTGACCTTGTAGTGGCCGATCTGGAGTGAACTTAACCTAGCTTCGTTGAGCTAGTCGAGCAACCCGTTCACTTCGTCCAGCTATCGTCTTACTCGTACTAGCTGACTTCTCTCTCTTATAAGGTTAAGTCTCAGCATCCTGATCTCCTTAACCTTCTATCTTGGCCATGGAACGCCTTCTTTCAGGCCCTAAGACCAGCTGGTTCGTTTCCTCGAACCATGGCTTTCCCAACAATGCTATCCAGGATTGGGGGCGTGACAAGTCTCCCCCACTTGCAATGGATTTGTCCTCGAATCCGGTGATGATTATACCTTTTCCCAAGACAAAATAAAGTATTCCAACTGAACTTATTGTAGTCTTGATCAGGGAATAGAAAAAGCTTGATTCAGAACCACCAAATGACAACTTTGATGATAAAATTCCTATGACCATCGTTGTACAAGTCTCCCCCACTTGATGTACCAGTCAAGTCCTCACGAACTCTGTCCAATCTTTAGGCTGCTCGTCCTACAACGAGTCCTAACATATTGTTATGGTTCTTGTGTCCTTTATGGACAATAAGGTTTATGACCTCAGCCATAACGTACTGGATCATCCCCTTAACCAGACACAACCTTTTCAGGCTTGGCCACATTGCGTAGTCCCTCCAGACTAAAAACGCCTCAGACTTGACTTCTGTCCTTTACTGGACCTTGTCATAATTCGATCCAGGTCCACTTATGGACGTGATTGTATTCTGGTCCTGGTCCACTCAGGGACTCGACCATTTCACCCCGACCATAGGTTCATCTCCGAATAGGTCATGGCCTGATCCTCGTCCATTACAAGACTTGATCATTCTCAACCGTAGGTCAAACTCCGACTTGGCTGTACTGCGACCATGGTCTTCTCTCAGACATGGTCAACTTGGGCTCGGCCATCTCGGCAGGAGCCATCAGAAACGGACTTTAGGACTGTGGTGCTGTTCCTGGTTCCAGTTCAATCATAAATGGATCCGACCTATCAGAGGGGACACTCTGGAGCGAACGAAACACATATGGGAACTCGGACACCAACGGGTCCTCAGGAAGATCATTCAGATCAACAGAATTTTCCGCAATCCATAGTGGTAATTGTGGTCAAAAATACTTCACAATCCCGTCTAAGCATCCGATCCACACGGACTGCTGACACCACTACTTTCCTTAAAGCCGGACTCAGACATTGGATCTCGATACCAACGAGATCCCAGACAGATCAACAGAATCGCCGTGCTCCATAGTGGTAGTTGTGGTCAAACAACCCTGTCTAAGCATCCGATTTACTTGGACTGCTGACACCCCTACTTTTCTTAGAGCCGGAGTCAGACTCAGACTTTGGTACTGGATCGGGTGAGGTCCAGTCTCCAATTTCACACGAACTTTGTGGCAATCGAGAGTGGCCCGATACTTTCCCAAACAGATTCATGCCTAGGATCATCTCGTGATTTTGTAGGCGCGTAGATGTTTTTCTCGATCAGATCTACAGGCAGATTTCTCTCCTGGATCATCACCGGGATATTTTTCATGAGCCCTAGTGAATGCATAATTTGCCCACCAGCTGCCCTCACTAGTCTCAAATCATCCCCAGAACTCAGACAGAACTGACTCTTTCCGACCAGTCCTGGACTCACAAAACTATGTGTAGGCTCTGTGTCGAAAAGTACGTGTCTTTTCACACCACAAATCCACTTGTGGAAACTATCTCAGTGCATGACCACACCACAAAGAACGTCCCATAACATCCCTCATGGCATTGCTAATAACTTGAATACTTCCACTTCCAGTGGATACCTAGATGAGTAAGATCCCGGTTTGACCGCACACTTTGAAAACGTCCCATACCATTCTCCAAGGCGTCTTACTTTTGCGAATGCTCACACCATTCACAAGAGCAATTTTAATATACCTTAATCCCCATCATACTACGGTACTTAAGATCATGTTCTTCCATTCATTGGAACGAACATCATGAGTTTCCTCATTCTTTCCTTGGACGGATTCAGATTGGAATTGATTCATTCCATCTGACTCAATCAATGGAAACCTACCTTGACTTATACCGAGTCCTAACTGATCCATCTGATCAGAAGTCCACTCGTGTACTGGTCATGTAGTTGTCTCCCTTGAGTCAGATTTTAATATTGCATATGCTTTACTTATTATGAACGGCCATCAAGGGATAACACTTAACTTCAGTAGAATGCTGCACGTTTATTTCAACCTAAGCCACTCTCTGGTCCATGTTACTTCCCTTGTTCAGGTCAGCCATAAACAAGTCTTGCATTGCTTCCATCCGTTCCAACCCGTCTATTACTTCTAAATACTAGATCAACCAACTTTTCTGTTCTTAGGTTCTTGCCCTTGGAGAATGTATCTTGGCTAAGCCGGTTCATCTTAGAACTCCCACATTCACAATGATACCCTAGCTTACCTCAATTTCTTCTTGGCTCACCCCAACTAAGGTTCCATAGTCATAAAGGCGAGGGCTAACTTAGACCTTAGCTAAAGACTTCCCTAGTCATTAATAGCCTAGATCCTTTCAACAAATACACAACGAATTATTCTCTAGTTAACCATTGGTCTAAAACCAATCTAACACTTGTCTGGTCAAATCACCTTAGCCTTGTTCAGTTTACTCAACTACCAATTAGCTTAAAGGTCAATCCTAAACCCAAACCAAGCCATACGATTCTGAGGGTCCATTCCCCTAAACCATTCTATCTAGATCTACATAAGTAAATGCTAGATCATACCTTTGCCACATCTTTGGAGCTTATTAGGTCATCGGTCCTCCATTGACTCAAATTGCTCTTACTTGACAGCTGGACCATGATCAAACAATGATCTTACTTATGGTCCTTATCTTGACTCCTGCATCAAACAGCTCCCCTAGGTACTTAGTCATTCAACCAACTATCCTGACAGACATAAGTAACCATTGAGAAGTCTATGAAAGGAAAATGATATACATATGGCCTTTCTCGGCTCATGCACAATCCGAAATCCTTTTACCTTATAGGCAATAGTACCAAGTCCATATTCTGGACTGACAAAGCTCATTAGATCCTGATTCAATCAACCAACCATCCTCACATGACTTGGAACTGATGAGTCATCATCTGGTCTGATCGGCCTTGGGACTTAACCCAGACAACAGATATGATTTGTTCATACCAACCGATGCATTCATTAATCAGGTTAGGACCGACACCTTGAACCATCATTCAGAGGTCAGGTCGTCCATACTCAACCATGATCAGATCTTACACGGCCCTTCCGTGAACAATCACACTTAGGCTCAGTATCTATGGTCTACGACACATAGTACTAGCCACACACTTCGTCATGACTCTCAGTCAATCTCGAAGCTATCAACACCAGGGTTGATATCTAGAAGCATCACATCAATACTCTTACTCCGGCAACGTGACTATCCATACTAGTGTTCGGCCATCGAACCATCGTTATGAAACATGATCTGACCACTAGACTTGATAAGCCATCGTTCACTTAGCATGTACTGATATAACCGGCCTTCCATTGCCATCATGTGGGTCTACGCCCTACATAAGGCATATGGCGCCTATCCTACTCACCAACCCGAGGTTGATTGTAAGATATCCTACTTACCCTTTTGCGGCTAGATCCATCCAACCATAGCCGGATCGTCCATAGTCCCGTCTAACCGTCTGGCTGAGATCTAGGTGCGATCGGCCAGTTATAAGTCCGGCCCAAAGGCTCACGGACCTTCTTACCTGATCAAACCCAAAGACTGGATCCATACCACAGAGTAAGGCCCAAGCCCAAACCAGATTGCCTTGCAACCAATCAGACCTTGCTACGCAACACTCCAGTTAAACTAACCATATGTCCGTTCGACTATGCAGCCGCGGACTGTCCACTTGGTTCGGCCTAAGCCTTGAACCATTGGCACTGTTTGGAACCCACACCCTTTGGGAACTAGTACCCTTTGGACACACGTGCCTCTTGGCAACTCATGACCCTTGGCAACTCGCACCCATTCAGATGTTCCAACCGTTCGACCTAACTGTCCGTATGGACTGTCTGGTCCGTGCGTGTGTCCGGCCTATGGCCAAAGGATCACGCCTTAACCTACACAAGTCATGAACCATTGTGACTGTTCAGGGAAGGTTTGCAACCGTTCAGAACAGAACAGAACCTCCCCTATCCAATTGGATCACCTGAGGCCGGTATAGACCATGCGTGCGCCTAACTTGACGGTTATGGACCGCAACCGCATTACTCAACCAGAACCACGGTTATAACCAATCCCAACATATCCACAAGGCCACGCCTGTAACACCCCCGAACTGTCCTAGACATATGGTCGATCAACCGGCCAACAATCAAACAAGAACATGACCGATCGACCGTCCAATACCCAGGGTTGGAAGTGAAAGGCCAACCTGCCAGCCAACAATCAAACAAGAACATGACTGACCGTCCAACCCAACACCATGGTCCGGAAGCGCTACGTGACGGGCTAGGGACAATCTGGTCAGAGTCACAAACTTTACTCCACGACCTAGACCAGTTTATCCACTAACTCGTCCCGCTGCGTCAAGGCATAAGGCTTTGCAACCCGTACCTAGAGTTAGCGTTTTCTGTTAGATCAAGGCCTAAGGCTTTTCAACCCGTACCTCGACCTAACGTTGTGTTAGACCGGACTAGTCAAATATCAGAGTACTCATGGAGCGCATATAAAAAAATTACTTTTATTGATTCAAGAAATATTCATGCATTGAATAATTCAAGACTGGGCCCGGCCTAATGCCAAATCGAGTCAACATAACACAGTTCACAGTACCGTTTACAAAAGGCATGAAAATCTACACCGGCGGTCCTAATGTCCAGCACCAAGCTATCCGATCATCCTTACCTAAAGCGACCTGCAAAAAGGACAACAAAGTTGGATGAGTAATCTAGTATTACTCAGTGAGCTGGAGGCCTCTACCCGCAACCTAGACTCTACCCAGACAACCCAAAATAACAATCAATCTAGCCCTAGCATGCAATAAAAGCTAAGGCTAAGCAAACCGTTACTAAGTTAGACTTGGCCTCCTGCCAAGATCTAGCTTCAAGTAACGGGAACCTGCATTAAAACAAGTTAACAAACAATCCCTAGTTAACCATATATACGCCTGACTTCAATACTCATGTAGTGTTAGACACTTAGACTATGCAAGTATCATTAATCGATCGACCAACGATCAAACAAGAACATGATCGGCCAACCAATGATACCGCATAGCTTTAATATCCACCACCCTTCACAAGCAATCACTCAAACACATACATGCCAATGTCAGGCCTACAATAACCAAATACACACCAAGCCTAATCCGGTACCTAAACCGGACTTATGACTTAATGTCAGAACCTGCAAGCAAATCAGTCAACCACAAACACAATCACAATAATAAGACTATGAGTATCTACGACTCGATCTAACTCGTAACACCGTATATCAGTGCTACACTGACTCGAGGGTTCCATAACCCTCTACGACACTCTAACACAACACTCTAACCTGGGCCCTGGTGACTTCGTGTTCCTCCTCTCTATCGGCAATATCCTATCTCCCTACCACAAAGGCCAGAAGAAGGAACTTTCAACCGACCACGGCCCACAGTCATTCGGGTCACCGCGCGACAGCCCACAGTCCTTCGGGTCACTGCCACATTACACCGTCGTGTAATCACTCAGCCATAGGCCATGACCCCATCTATCTGAGTCTTCCGGATCCAGCGAATAAGGGGTTTCCTTGAACCCGCTGAATACGAGGGCGAGGAAACACTAGTCCACCCCAAACATGCCTTGCATGGGCAGGTTTCGCACCTGCTATTGGCACAACACTCGACACACAATCCCTAGGAAAAACCTAAGGGACAAGACTCCTATCCAAAACTAAACAATACTTAGGAGTCTACGACACACACACGGACAGCCACGGAATGCCACAGACGTCTTGGGTGCACTGCCGGACACACACAGACGTCTTGGGTGCACTGACAGACACACACAGACGTCCTGTGTGTGCTGACGGACACCCACGGACGTCCTGTGTCTACTGAAAAGACAGCCCACATGGGCCAAAATCACCCAACAGTCCACGGGAAGGGCCAACGTCCTGAGTTTGCTGATGAAGATCCACAGACGTCCAGTGTGTGCTGACGGACAGCCACAGAGTCCTGTGTGTGCTGACGGACACCCACGGATGTCCTGAGTGTACTGAACAGACAGCCCACATGGGCCAAAATCACTCGAACAGTCCACGGGAAGGGTCAGCATGCGGAGTCCAAGGACGAACGTGATGATATGTGTACTGGTGGATAGCCACAGACGTCATGTGTGTGCTGACGGACACACATGGACACACACGGACAGCCATGGACGTCCTGTTTGGGCTGACGGACACCCACAGACGTCCTGTGTGTGCTAACAGACACCCACAGACGTCCTGTGTGTACTGAACAGACAGCCCACGTGGGCCAAAATCACCCGAACAGTCCACGCGAAGGGCCAGCATGCTGAGTCCAAGGACCAGCGTGCTGATATGTGTACTGATGGACAGCCACAGACGTCCTGTGTGTGCTGACAGACACACACGGACACACACGGACAGCCACAGACGTCCTATGTGTGCTGACGGCCAGCCACAGACAGCCACAGACGTCCTGTGTGTGGTGGCGGACACCCACAGACGTCCTGTGCGTACTGACAGACAGCCACTGACAGCCACGGACGTCTTGTGTGTGCTGACGGACACACACGGACGTCATGTGTGTACTGAACAGTCAGCCCACGAGGGGTCAAAATCACCCACGAACAGCCAAAATCACCCGAGAAGCAAAAAATTCAAAAATTAATATTTTTGAAGAGAGTTTTCTGAAAGTAAACATCAAAAATATGTCAACAAAGAGTTTAGGATGTCAAGTGTTGATCAAAAGTTGCTGTAGACATCCGTTTAAACCACAAAACCCCGAACTTTTTAGCATGCAAAAGACATGGTTAGAAGCAAAAGAAAATTATGAAAATTTACCAGAAAATAGGTTTTACCATTTTTATGAAGCATGCAAAAAATCAGATTCAAATTCGAAGTATTTTTTTTTCATTAAAAATACTCCCGGAACACAACCAATGTCTACTGGTGATAGACTGAAAAAAAAGTGTTTTGTCTATATAAGTGGTAGGCACTCTTTTGAGCCTACCATTAGTACCCGAAGGGGTATGTAGTGTTGGACTGCTCGGTCCAACACTATCGATGGCTGGGTTGAGGTCGATGGCCGGATTGTCTCCGCTGAATTTTCTGGTAACTTTTCCGGCGAATTTTCCAGCGGACCGTTTTGCTCCTAACTTCAAATTTTCGCGCTTGTGTGGTCTTGGCCTGGTTTCATCCATCTTCCAGTTGCTCTTTTGATTACATCTCAAGAGTGGTTGGAAAGATTGATGTTTGCGGGGAAAATGAACATTCGGCGTGTGAGTGGTGATTGGATAGCTAGTGTTAGTAGGCTCTATGCTCGCGCGCACCCAACTACAGACCAACTATCCTCCTTAGTTTCTTCACTAGCATAGTTTCATGCTTGTTGAACTGATCCGGGGCCTGTGTTGCTGTCACACCCCCAATCCTGAGTAGGATTGTTGCAACGGCCTTGGGTCGAGGAAACGTACCAGCCAGTCTTAGGACATCAAGGCAAGCGTTCCATGGTCGAGAAAGAAGGTTAAGGACATAAGGAAACTTAGACTTAACCTTATACAAGCTAAGAGACAGCTAGGACGAGTAAGACGGTAACTAGATGAAGTGGACGAGTAGCTCGGCCAGCTCAATGAAGCTAGGTTTAGTTCACTCCCTACTAAGTCAGCTCCACTAACTGGAGTACTAGCTCACCCAGCTGAGGCAGCTGAGAGTCAGCTCACCTCAGCTAGACGGACTGTTCGGGCTTTAGGCCGATGGTCCGGGTCCGGGTCAGTGGCGGGCTGTGAGGTCCGGCCATGAGGCCATGGGCTGTTGGGTCCTTGGGCAAGGCCGTGGGCTAGGTCCAGGAGGCTTGGGGCGTGGGTTGGGCTTATGACCGACCCCAAACCCAATCAGGAAGGGCGAAGGGATGCAAGTGGCCGAAAGGGGACAACCTTGGCCGATGGTGCCCATTCGCTAGCAAGTCGTGCCTGTTCATGGGGCAAGACTTACCCCCTCATTTTCTATATATATGGGGGCTCTCTGGTCGATTTCAGTATCCAGTTCCAGAATAAAATACTCAGAGAAAACCGTAGAGAGAAAGAAAGAGAGAAAGAGAGAGTTTCGGCCAAGAGAAAGGCCGAGTGTGATGGTGTTGTGTTCCGGCGACTCTGATCGTTTGGGAACTAACTCCGGTCAAGAATGGGAGATCAAGACAAGGAGAAGAGCATGGAGAACCCAGACGTGATTCACAAGGTATGTGATGGGCCGTAGCTCCATCAGACCGAACGGACGGTCCATGCGACCGCACCGCGGCTCTGCTCGGTTCCTAAGTCCCATCCGGCTCTCCTTATCTGTTTCAATTCTTTTCTCTTCCCTTCTCTCTGGTTAAACACGAAAGGTTGTGTTGGTTGAGTCCAAGAGACACGTCCCTAGGCTTTGGCCGAACATAATCAAACCGCTAGCCTAGACACTGTCATTAGTCGGATGATCCGATCGCACCAAGACTGGGCTGTTAGGACGAACGGTTGGGAATGACCCAAAGGGCACGAGTTGTCAAGAGTCATGAGTGTCCAAAGGTTGTGAGTTTCCAAAGGGTGTTAGTGACCAAAAGGTACGAGATTCCAAAGGTTACAAACATCAAACGGTATGAGGACCAAGAGACACGAATGGCCAAAGGGTGCATTTTCCAAACGGTGTCTGTCGGGACAGGTTATGACCGATCCTTATGGATCAGCCTATGGCTTGTCAAGGTAAGACAAGGTCACGGTTTGTCTAAGCCAAGGTAGAGTCGCAAGGTCTGACCGGTTGCTAAGCCTTCCGGATTAGGCTTGAGGCTTACTCGGCCGATTGGATCCAGGCCTAAGGCCGGCTCATGTCAGGAAGTCCGTTGGGCCATTGAGCCGGACTTCATTGGCCGGTCGCACCTAGATTCTTTCCGGTTAGACAGATTGGTCTATAGGGACGATCCGGATCAGTTCGTGTGTTCTGTTTATCTATTCTGGACTATCTATATGATTCTAAGTCAAGGGGTGGTTGGTTGAATGACTTAGGATACGATAGATAGGTTCATACTTTTAATGATTATGTTGACTGAGGTTTATCAAAGGTCTAGGAACCAAGCCAAGCATTGTAGAATCAATGCGTTCTATTCTCGGTTATGATTGATGCTTATCTGGTTGTGGTTTCAGGAAAAAGAAAATCGGGAAAGTCCCGAAGAAGTAAGAAAACGGCCGGTCAGTCTAGTCAAGTGGCCGTGGATGTAACTAATCTGTCCGGTTTGCAAACCGATCCGGCCGCGGCTAATACCGGTGGTGTGTTGCCGACTGATCAGGCTAACCTTACAGGGACGCAACGGGATGGTCAGGAACATCAGGAGAGTGATGAGGAAGTGAAATCCTCGAACGCTAACCGTGATGGTGACTAGCGTGAGGAAGTGGCCGATGGTACGGCCAATGTAACCGCAACACTGTCCAAGGAGGACTTGTTAGAGGCCATGAAGGTATACGTTCTTACGGGAAGAGATACTGAGGTGAACATGAACTGATTAGCTAAGGAGAATGGCGGAAACAGTTTACCAGGCCGGTTACAGGAGCAGTTCCTGGACGCATAACCGACTGGGACGGTTGAGCCATAAACCGCTAAGGCGGTTATAGAGCAGTTGGAACTCCAGGGAGTTACGGAAAACTGTCAAGGCAGTTGGCCGAGGGAGAAACCGTATAGGATGGTTACGGACTGGAAGGGACGCGTGTGGCGGTTATGGAACTGACGGTTGGGGAGGAAACCGCCCAAAACATTCCCTTTATGGGGATTTTTGGGAACCAAGGACGGTTACTCTTTCTCCACACGAGTTCTGGACAGGGAGGAGAGAACACACAGAAAGAGACCGAGTGGGAAAGAAGGAGAGAGTTGGCCGGAGGGCCGATCAGAGTCTCAGTTGGAGACCGCAGGTCTGTCTGTTCACAACGACTCTGTCTGATCAGAACATTGATCAGACCGTGTACTGATGATACTGGAGGGAGAGAACGGAGGGAAAGGAACCGAGAGAGAGAGACAGACAGATCCGAACAGGGATATTAGGCCAGACGACCGTTCAAGCCTCTTCGGTGGACGCAGGTCCTCCTTGTTCTAATGCGACTGGTTCTGATCCTACACGAATGGATCGCGACTAGGATGTCGAGAGATGGTACCAGAGAGCGATGGCTTGATCTTGCGGATCCTGCCTGATGGCCGGCGAGTCCTGACACGACTGATTCGGCGGGTTCTGCGGACTGCTTGATGGTTTCTGATGGAAGGCGTCTGTACTGATGATGCGGATCAGAGGGCAAGAGTTATCTAAGGCGGTTAACGGATGTATAGTGTTGGAACGTGATAGTGGCGGTTAGGACTCAGATCGAGGCCCAACGTTCTGTACCGGCCATGGTATAGAACCGAGTGTTGATGGATCAGCCATGACTGGACCGAGACTTGTATTGGATGATGGCCGTGGGGAGTACTGCCTGAATCGAGGGCTGGAGAGCTGAGTGTGTGCTGACTGATCCGGGGGTGATCAATGACTGGTTCTGGGGCGCCAAGCATGGCTAGCGTACTGTCTGTGGGGATGGATGGATGAGTGACTAAGGAACAAGGGGATTCGGTTAAGTATCTGATCGTGCTGACTGGATAAGACGGACGGGAAGCAGGAAGACAGAAAGGAAGAAGTGTATTGATGGATTATCAGATAACAAAGCACCGAGGCAGTAAGGTACATGTTTATTATGCTGCGATTACTAGTAGACTGCTAAGTTGCTGGAATAGACTTAGCGAACCATGTGTACTGAACTGAACCTCTTAAAGCAAAGCTGGTTAAAAATCGTAAGTAAAGGGAATATTTCGTAAAGGGCCAGTTTGGGTCGGGGCAAGTGAACTGAGGCCAAACCGGCGGTAAGGGAAACCGGGACGGGGCCTTTCAAGTGGTATCAGAGCGATTACGGTTCTAGGACAGAGTTTGAAGGATGATACAAGATTTGTCTAGACCGAACGGACGCGGAAAATGCTAAGGGAAAGCATTGAAGAACTGATGAGAGACTTGATCTTGGGAGTGATCAAGTTAGACTTACACTTTGTATGGGAAAATGTAATTTAGAAGTGTGATTGGATTTCTGGAATGAACTCTGAGCTAAGATCATTAGTGAATGATCGGATTGCTTGAATGAAGTTTGAGTTAAGTTAACTTGGAGAATGATCGGATTGCTTGAATTGTTTTGGATTACTCAAGAGAGTTATCCAAGAAATTATTCTAAGTGTAGGAAACAACAGAGACGTTTACTGAAGTCAATGGATCCAGATTCTGAAGTGAAGAAACGAGAAAGATTGACTAAGAGTTTTCTAAAGCTTAAGGATAATAAACTGACTGGAGTGATTGATGAATCAAGCAATTCAAAGGAACCGAAGATGATTCAGAAATGTATAAGTAAGACGTCGAACTTTCAAAGACCAAAGAGGTCGGATATGGAACCAAGGAAGCTGACTGGAGTTAGGATTGAATCAAGTGGCTCGAGTAAGCCAAGGAGTTAATGAGTTTAACTCAGTATTGACAAGACGTCCATAACTGAATCTGGAAAGAAGACTTCAGCGGAAAGGTTCAAGGCAGAATAGCCGAGTGGATGAGCTGAAGGTTGTGATCGGAAACAAAGTTGGACAGGTGGTCCGAGGATTGAGATGGAATCTCAATGAACTGGCTAAGCGATAGATGGATTGCAAAGAGATAACCTGAAAGAGTCAGAGAATCGGAAAACTGAATTGGACAAGTCGTCCATGGAAGACCCTAAGGACAAATGGCTAAGGCACTGACGCTGGAATGTGAAGTACGGAGACTTATATTCGAATGGAACATATGTTGAGAATGCTTAGACGGATCCTAAGATTTTCAAGGTAATGGACAAGCTGGTCCGGGAAAATGGAACTGGAATCTTCATAAAAAGATTTTTGGAGAAATCTGAGTAAGACTTGCACTTAGAAAGTGGTGATTGTAGGCAAGTCTGGATATAAGAACTGGACAAGGGAATTGTCAAGGTTGACTAAGCTTGATTGTCTTGGTAGGTTTGTGCGGTCCGAGAGTTTGAAATAAGGGATTGGAAGTCAGGTGTACTTGCCAAAGACTTGTTAGGTGATCAAGAAACTTCTCGGAGATACAAGATGCCATAGATGATTGATATACCTTGGATTTGACCCATTTTTATCCATGGTATATAAATATTTTACTATATATATATCTATGTTTTCTACTCTTCTAGGTATGTTTTCAGGTTCAGGTGCATTTCGGAGTAAAGCTATGACTTTGGAGCATTTTGGAGTTTAAAGGACATTTCACCCGAACTGACCACTTAGAGGTCGACGAGAGGAAGAACAATCGATCGATGCGCATCAGTACTACATCTGAACCTCTTTTGATGAGAGTAACACTCCTTAGCGTAATTTGAGTGGTATCAAATTTGGCGCCGTTGCCGGGGAGCTTTGATCGCCATTAGATTTAGTTCTATTGATTCTTATTCTTTTCTTTACCCCCTTTCTAATAATCTTTTTCTTGTCTTTTCAGGTGCATGCCCAGCGGTACCAGAAGCAACAACGAGAAAGACTTGTTGTTCTCAGACGATCCTGCTCATTTGGAATGCACCATCCGTAGAGGTCAATGTTCCACATCGCTCGATGCAACAACTTCGTCGTCGATCGATACGCTCAATCAACCATCGACCGACACCAGACCTTCATCGTCGATCGATCCCAATCGTTCGACAATGATCGATACTACACCGCGTAAGTCGATCGATACCGTGTCGTAAAAAATGGTAAACATTATTATTCTAACTCAGGACGAGAATGGAAACCTGTATGACCAGGCCGGTCATCTGCGTAATGCAACAGGTCAGAAAATAGATGCTCAGGGAACTGTAATCCCTGATGCTGATGCTACAGGAGCTGCTCAACCTGTAAATGAGGACGCTCGATCGAAACCACTGGCCGACTACAATCGCCCAGATGAATACTATTCCAACAGATCACCTATTCGACTTCCGGAGATCCAGAAGCAGAATTTCGAGCTGAAGCCTCAATACTACACTCTCGTGTCGCAGATACCCTACTCTGGGTTACCGCACGAGCATCCTATGGATCATTTGGAACGGTTCGAGGATCTAATCGCTGCTATTCGGATGGAAGGAGTCCCCGAAGATTACCTGCTGTGCAAGCTCTTCAGATACACGCTGAATGGAGAAGTGATGCACTGGCTTAGGCAGCAACCCACAGGATCTTTAACATCCTGGAGCAACATCAAGAATGCTTTCTTACGAAACTTCTTCGATGAGGCGCGCGCTGAAGAACTTCGGAACAAAATTTCCACATTCTCGCAGAAGGCTGGAGAGTCCTTCAAAGATGCGTGGATTAGATTTAGGTTCTTACAGCGAGACTGTCCACACCACGGATTTAACGAAGTACAGCTGCTAAGCACTTTCTTCCGAGGTCTCGCCTTACAGTATCAAATGGTCCTTGATACGGCGAGTGAAGGAAACTTCACTACTCGCAATCCGTTGTAAGCGGTGAGACTTATCGTAAACCTTGCTAACAGCAGCAGCACCAAAAACACTGACTCTGAACGGAAGAAGTCTGTAGCCTCTATCGGGAAGGAACAGATGGACGAAGTAAGAGCTAAGTTAGATGTGGTGCACGAGCTTCTTAGGAAGCAAGTCTGTTCAGCTGAAGGAGAAGTAGCAGATACGGAAGGAGAAGAAAATGTGAACTACATCGGAGGTACCGGATTCCAGAAATTTGGAAACCACGGCGGAAACAGAAACTTCTTTGGAAATGGCCAAAGAAGTACCAAAATTCACAATTTCAAAAACCCTTCAACAACAACAAAAGCTACTCGAACTCTTACTACCAAAATCCACCACCCCAGACTCAGGAAAGCAAGATCGAAGAAATGCTTGATCGAGTACTGTTGGGACAACAACAAATCACCGTGGATTTCAACGGTAAAATAGACTCCGCCTATAACAATCTGAACACCAAAATCGAGACCTTAGGGACTCAGGTGAGAAAACTTGAAACCCAAGTAATTCAGACAGGCGAGACTATAAAGAGGCAAGAAGCTTTTGCTAGAGAGGCAGGAGCCGACAAAGGGAAACACCACGGAAATGCCATCATAGATGATGATTTCTGGCAAGTGGTGAGAAATGAAAAGCTTGAGGAAGGAGACTTTGAAATCGAAAGCTCCATGAGTCTCGGCGGATCCCAATGGTGTCGACCGATGTCGATGAACTCGCATCGATCGACAGACCATGATGGAGATCGATGGACGGATTACTCCAGTCATCGATCGATGTTGTCTGCCAAATCGACTGAGTGCAATGCGGTTCGAATTCTAACTCATGAAGAATTCGCAGCTAAGCATCCTCACCCACCCTCCCCTTTCTATGATAAAATCGATCGATCAGTTGAGCCAACCATCGATCGACAGAGTGAGTCCGACGTCGATTGTTACAACACAACTCCCATCGATCGACAGGCACCTCTGACATACCGAGTGTTCGGTTACCCTCAATCGATAATGATTACATCAACGCACTCAGACCACCACCTAGACCATTAGCTAACCCACCCGAACCAAAACCCAACCCTTTAAATAGTTCACCAGAATCAGTTCAAGAAGAACAAGAATCTGAAGGGAGAAGGTTAAGGAAAAGAAAGGAGAAGATTCCTAAAAACCTTAAGCGGGAAGCTAACGATAAAGAGATGGATGGTTTCACTAAAAGAGTCCTCAGAATCCCAATCGAAAAACCCTTTGATGAAGCTTACTTCACACACCGGTTGTGGATGTTCTTCAGAGAAACAAAGGTAACTGAGGAGGACATTAGGAGAATGTTTCATCAAGTCAGAGAGAAGATGAAACACAGGATCACATTGACGAAGAAGAGTGATCCTGGGAAGTTTGCAATACCATGCGTAGTCAAGGGTGTTGAATTTCCCCATTCAATGTGTGACACAGGAGCATCAGTTAGTATCCTCTCTAGGATCATGGCAGACCAGCTTGGTTTGACCATCGAACCTTCAACGGAATCCTTCACCTTCGTGGATCTTTCAGAGAAACGATCAGGAGGAATCATAAGAGATCTGGAGGTACAGATTGGTAATGCCCTTGTCCCTGTAGATTTTCATGTCCTAGACATCGAGCTTAACTGGAACTCTTCACTTCTGCTTGGAAGATCTTTCCTAGCTACAGTAAGAGCCGTATGTGACATGAACAAAAACAAATTGTGTCTAACGCTCATAGACCCAAACATCCAGTACGACCCCATCCGACCTAAGAGAAAGGTCATTAATTCTATGGATTACGGGAAAGAACTTGGCTTCATTGGCGCATGCCATTGTGGAGCAGGGTATGAATCGGAGTACAAAACAGAGTACTCGGAATCCATCGACACCCCAAACTTTCCTTCGATCGATTCCAATGAGTCAACGGTGACCGATGACCGCAACAACACGTCACTCGACGTAATGCACCCAGTTGACCATTTCGCTTCACCTAATCATTGTTACCAACACTTTGCCTTCCAACCTCAAGCAAGAGAGGACATGATGATTATTCCATAGGCAGTTGGGCAGACAGTGGTTTCCATGAAAGTTTTGCAGTTGACACTGTAATTACTTCACCTAATGAGGAACATACAGAGGAATACGATGAGGACTATTGGAAAGAACGTGCAATAGAAATGTCTTTGCAGGATGAAAGACTTGAAACACATAAGTTCACCAACACGTTTCCAACATCGTTCGACGCTGTGCACTCCACATCGGTCGATACCCACCCTCGTCCAGCAAAACAACCGCTCACTTCGATCGACACACAAACTGGAACATCGATCGATATTCGCGCCGCAGCGAAAATTCAGGAGCAGGAGAATATTCCCTCCCCAACTAGGTTTATAGATACCTATATAAATCGTTTTAGACTCCCGAAACCACCTACACACATCAGAGCAACCACACAAGCAAAAAAGATGAATACTCTTCCTTCTACATCAACAGAAAAATCCATGAAGAGCAATCATCTCAAGAACACAAGTTCTGCAGAAATTACTCTGTTATCGATCGATGTAACTGTATCTACATCGATCGATACTACTCTAAACCCTAATCTTTCTATTTCTAAATTGAATGATTATGCAAACATTGATTACGGTTTTCTAACACCTGATGAATTTGGTATTTTCAGGGACCCAGATGGCAATGCACGTGCAATGGATGGAAGGATTTTACAACTGTCCAGAGAGGACATAGCAGACATCCTTCAAGTAGCCAATGGACCTGACAACCTATTCTCACAGCAACGTGGCACTCCAGACGTCATTCAAACAGATCCTAACAACCACGCAGGAGTCGCCACAACAGAGATCAACCCAGATCTATCACGCCAACCAAAAGGGCAAGCATCGATCGACGGTACAACAGAGACATCGATCGACCGGGTAACACCAACGTCGATCGATAGAGATGACCCGACGTCGATCGACAGACGTTATGAATGTGGGAACCGCGCTTTTGACATGTACGGAGCCAGAAAGTTCACTTGGGAACAAAGGGACGAGTATGGAGTCTACAGAGATGAGTGTGGACACGCACGAGGCGTAGCTGGTAAGATGATACCTGTCACAAAGGACAACATCAGGAAATTACTGGAAAGAGCATCTCTTTTTGAAGAGAGCCACATCTGTCTTCCAGAACATGCCACTTCCTTCACACTCACAAGACTGGCACCAGAACTCTACACCAAAGATGAAATCGATGAGATGGTGTTTGGTATTTGTGGAGCTCAGGAGAAACTGGGAGAGGAGCTCAAAACATTGGTAGAAGATACACATCAGCCTTTGGATAGAGGCTACAATGAGCTTTTCAGATGTATGGCAGAAATGAGGACAGAAATTGAGAGTTTACGTCAGCAACTTGAGAAGGAAGCTACGACCTCAGCATCGATCGACGCACCACATGCAACATCGATCGACGTCAGTCTTCCTACAGCTCAGATCCCTGCAGAACCGCAATGTTCAACACAACACAGGGATGAATGGGAAGTCTCATACATCGACACAAGATAAACGACGTTTACTGCCCTCTCAACAACAACGTGGACTGGCTAAGCACTAAAATCGAGCTACTACAGCAAGATCTGGACACCATTCGCAAGAAGGACCAACAACCAGCCACATCGATCGACATGTGTACCTTCACATCGCTCGACGCTAAAGTCTCAGCCATGAATGAGAGGCTGAGGACTTACGAGGATATGCATGACCGCTTTATATCACCAGTCATGATAGATTTAAACAAATTGTCTAGTCAATTACTTCATGCCCAAAAGGATATTGAGAACATTACTAATCAAAGTTTTTTGCAGGCAAAATCAGCATCGATCGACAGGCTACGAGGGCCTTGGATCGATGGCAAGAAACCTGTGGAGTTACTTCCTTACACAGCAGCAGAGGTTGACAAGATCACATCCAAGATCTACACTGCTCTAGACACCATGGAGGAACGACTTGACAAACGCTGCGATGACATCTACTTTCCATTCGACAACAAAATCAGTGGACTAGACAGCCACGCAGAATGGCTACAGAAAGAAGTCAAAGCCATTCAGAGGCAACTCGCAGCTCAACACCAGATATCAGCATCGATCGACCAACGAACACATAATCGCATCGATCGACGCCGAGTCTACACCAATCGGCGAGCAGCTGATACACAAGACGGTAGAGTCAATGCAAAAGGAACTGACAGATCTTTCAGCATACGCCTATGACAACATAGGCTGGCACCAGGTCAGCATTGACAACGTTCAAGAAAGGCTACAGAACATCTCCAAAGTACTTGAGAAGATGGATGACAAATGGACAAGAAATGATGAGGCCACAAGAAGTTTCATTGCATCTTGGTCCAGAATGTGCAGAGATGACGTGGATGCTTGCTTTCCAACAAGCAGCTACCAAGCGCTGAGTGGGAGGCAACCCACTATTAGGTATTTTACTTTGGTTTTATTAGCTAGCATTTAATTCCTTTCGTTTTATTTCTTTCAGATTTAGGAGACCCAAGTAGGAGGACCTGAATATCGACCGACGACGAGACGTCGATATCGTTCGACATAGACAACCACACGACGATCGATGTAACACTTCCACATCGATCGATATCTAATCCGGTCAGATTTATCTTCCTTACTTGTTACATTTCGTACATCATAAACTATTCATCATAACCCCGGCTGAGTTACACTGGGACAGTGTAATTTAAGTCTGGGGGGAGATTTACTGATATAATTTATTTTATTCTTATGTAAAAAGGAATTTTAAATAAATTATGCTTAGCTATTGAAAATAGGGACTATAATCTTATATTGATTTAAACATGAATATCTAACCAATCTTTAGCACCATTTTAGATTTACTGATTGCAGATAGCACTAAAGATGCTAAAGCGGATCAACCTATCAACTACACACTTGCCTTGAACCGTATGAAGTAACCAAAGCTGATTTCCAACACTAAACCTGACATAACCGCTTGTCTTGGGCTTGGTATACATGGGATCGGATTCTTCAGACAGGTCTGGAAGGTAACGCCTGGTTTAGATTATTTATCACATTTTTCTCTCTAAATTTCGACCCTAGATTAGTTAGTGAGTATTAAAAAAAGTTAAATAAATAAATAAATAAATAAGATCTATTGTTTAATTAGGATGAGTCTGAACAGGACTTGGTGGCTAAAACCATTAAGGCTTGATTCATAAAGACTCAAATAAAAGAGTTCGAAACGGGACTTGGAGGCGGCAATCTTCAAGGCTCGCTTTCGCAAAGAACTCTTGGATATAGGTCAAAAAGAAGTGAACAGAACTTGGTGGAAACCACCATTAAGTTTTGATTCATGGAAGCCTGTCCAATCTTGGTCACTGATCCTGCAATGGAAGCAGACTTTGACTGAAGAGAGAAATTTAGAGAGAGAGAAACTAGGAACTAACTTTTACCTGCAGCTCCAGATACCTGTCTGAAATCCTTGCATCTTGTGATCGATACTCCCAAGGTAAAGCATTCACTTTATATTTATGCTAAGAAATGAAATCAGTAGAGGGGGTGTCAGACGTGAATTGATGAGTTGTGTTATGTTAGAAATGGTTGCTAAGCTAGGATATTGCATAGTGTGCTTTTGTGATTAGGACTTTTTAAATGTGGTTGCAAAATTGTTGAGGAAAGATTTCTATGCTTTAAAATCTTAAGTCCCCAATATTTTCAAACCTCTTTTAGAGAGCCTGCCTGTATGTTTTGCTTGAGGACAAGCAAAAGGGTAAGTCTGGGGGAGTTGATATACCTTGGATTTGACACATTTTTATCCATGGTATATATATATATATCTATGTTTTCTACTCTTCTAGGTATGTTCTCAGGTTCAGGTGCATTTTGGAGTAAAGCTATGACTATGGAGCATTTTGGAGCTTAAAGGACATTTCACCCGAGCTGACCACTTAGAGGTCGATGAGAGGAAGAACAATCGATCGATGCGCATTAGTGCTGACGATCGATATCAGGAAATGCTTCGACAGATGAAGATTAATATCGATCGATATACACAAGTACCATCGATCGATGACGAGACTTCAGACGCGACATTTTGGATTCAGCAGACTTAAAAATCAAAGCCAAGTCAAATTACCAAAATGCCCTGACGAGTTTTTAACCTAGTAGAATATATACTGCCTAAGTGTTTTGACGGCAAAGAGAACAGAGCTTTTTCTAGACCTAGTTTTGTTACAAGTTTCATTTGGGAGAGAAGATCACTTGTGATTGGAACTCCTTGTTTCTATTTCTTTTCATCTATACTATGAGTTTCTATTCCTCTATTGTTATGAATTGCTTTGCTATGTCTGAGTAGTTCAACTGTTAGATCCAGGGTTCAGATAGGTTTGTGGGATTAGCCCCAAACTATAGATCTGCCTTGTTGTGATATTCATGATAGATTTGTATTCATTGCTTGTTTTAGCCTTGCTAACTAGAACTTGATCATAGGATTGCATACTCAAGCACCCTTGTTATCCCATCCTGACATCTATCTATCATATTAGGATTGCTAGAGAGGGCTAACCGCCAATTTAGCATCTTAGTAGGGCATTTCATACTCGCGCATAGGCCTGGCTAGAACCCGTCGATCGATGTCCTCAACTGACAATCGATCGACGTTGGCAAAGGTGTATCGGTCGACGTCTTAATAGACCATCGATCGACACTCTCTTGTTGTCTGCATACTAACCGTTGAGACACGAGATCTAGTCTGTTAACCAGTGGTACATGCGACAGCTGATCACTGAGTTAAGCGAATGAGCTCTAATATATCATGCATGCAACAGTTAGGCACCTGAATAGTGGCCCTGCATCTAATATCATTTCCAACCAAGTTACATTTATTATTTACTCGCTTGTTACTATTGCTATTTCATTTAAACATTTACAACCTTTAGAATTAATAAACACTAGATTTAATTGTTCCCTAGCTCCTTGTGGATTCGATCCCTAAGTACTACATCTGAACCTCTTTTGATGAGAGTAACACTCCTTAGGGTAATTTGAGTGGTATCAATGATAAATTGTGGACAGAGTTTCAAAAGTAGTAAATGATCGGTTCCTATCATGAGCGTTTAGATCAGACAAGGTACTTAAGGGCTGTGACGCTTGCTAAGGCTTGCTGGATTTTGGATGACGGCTCGATGATGTGGGACGATCACTTGAGTTTAGATTATTAATTCCTTTCATGCGAGAGTCTATATCAGTCTAGGTGCTTATGGATGAGATGCTCATTAAGACTTAACTGGATTGTAAAACGGCTGCTCGATGACTTGGAATGATAATGCTAGACCAGACTAAGTGTCTGATTAACTGGACAAGTGGGAATGCTGAAACATTAGTGTTAGTGTTGACGATATGTTCTTAAGAACCGAGTGGGTTTGCTAAGGCATAATTGTACTAATACTGTCTGTTCTGGCGTCAATGGAAACCGAGAGTTTCCAAGATGTGACTTTCTAGCATCAAGTGTTCTGTCCAGACGTCTTTGGGAAAAACAGAGTTGCCAAGACGTTACTGTTATCTCGTTGGTGGAAACTAGATTAGTTCACCATCGCGTGTCTGTACTGTAATCTGCGGAAACCCAAAATTATGTCTGTGGGAGATGTACCTTCCAAGACATAACTGCACTGTTACTGGAACTCAAGGGGTTCACTACTGTGGGTATCCGATCGCGATGAAAGCATGGATGGGAACTAGTGAGAGTTTCCCATCACATGACTGTAGGACGTCTGTCCGTTAGGTACGTACTGTATGAACTAATGATGCTGGGAACTGCTGTGTTTCCAAGACATAACCGTGACTGAGTCAATGGGAACTAGATGAGTTTGCCATTTTGGAATTGTGAACCGGGAAGCACTGAGAGTCCGAAAGGAAAACTGTGCAAGGGATCAAGTGTAGGATCCAGTAAGAAATGGTTGTAAGGATCAAGAATGATCCAGATGTGTCAATAAAGATCAGTAAAGATCTGAGAAAATCTGATATCGATCATAAGTTGTCGGGGAATTGTTAGGATCAGGGAGTGATCCGAGGGAACAACTGTAAGGATCAAGATGAGATCCATGTGTTCTGAAAAGATTATGTTCCTAGAATTCAGAGTTGAGCCATGCTAAGGAACACTGGAGTGCGCGAGAATCAAACAGTCAAGTCAGGATTGGACTCAGACTAGTCGGAACTGAGTTGCGGAAGGACTAAAGTTAAGTCAATAAGTGATTGTGATCGGTTAAGGATTAAGCTGGGAAAACTTAACTAAGATAGTGAGTTAACACTTCGAGAATTGAGGTAAGGTAAACTGGTCAGCACTATTGGGAGCCTAGCGTTCTCACCAAAGTGTGTGTCCAAATACCAAGAGATTGCTCGGAGTAGTAAGAAACTACTATGCTTAGTGAGTTGGTGCACTAGACCGAGTCTTTTAAAAAAATGTTAA
>NW_022610426.1:0-60485 GCF_000309985.2 Brassica rapa
CCAGGATGAATCGCGATGTAAGAAGCTTGATTTGATACATAAAGTAGTGGAGAATCACTAGGAAGTTGAATAAATCTCATAGGAGTTAGGATGAAGAAGCTATCCCACTTTCAAATCAGGTGATCCTTGTTTTCCTGTTTGGGAATATGACACTTATTTGTCATTCTAATCAAACCAGGATGAATCGCGATGTAAGAAGCTTGATTTGATACATAAAGTAGTGGAGAATCACTAGGAAGTTGAATAAATCTCATAGGAGTTAGGATGAAGAAGCTATCCCACTTTCAAATCAGGTGATCCCATTTTCCTGTTTGGGAATATGACAACTTTTGTCATTCTAATCAAACCAGGAGAATCGCGATGTAAGAAGTTTGATTTTGATACATAAAGTAGTGGAGAATCACTAGGAAGTGAATAAATCTCATAGGAGTTAGGATGAAGAAGCTATCCCACTTTCAAATCAGGTGATCCTGTTTTCCTATTTGGGAATATGACAATTTCTTTGTCATTCTAATCAAACCAGGATGAATCGCGATGTAAGAAGCTTGATTTGATACATAAAGTAGGGGAATCACTAGGAAGTTGAATAAATCTCATAGGAGTTAGGATGAAGAAGTTATCCCACTTTCAAATCATGTGATCCTTGTTTTCCTGTTTGGGAATATGACAACTTCTTTGTCATTCTAATCAAACCAGGATGAATCGCGATGTAAGAAGCTTGATTTTGATACATAAAGTAGTGGAGAATCACTAGGAAGTTGAATAAATCTCATAGGAGTTAGGATGAAGAAGCTATCCCACTTTCAAATCAGGTGATCCTTGTTTTCCTGTTTGGGAATATGACAACTTATTTGTCATTCTAATCAAACCAGGATGAATCGCGATGTAAGAAGCTTGATTTTGATACATAAAGTAGTGGAGAATCACTAGGAAGTTGAATAAATCTCATAGGAGTTAGGATGAAGAAGCTATCCCACTTTCAAATCAGGTGATCCTTGTTTTCCTGTTTGGGAATATGACAACTTCTTTGTCATTCTAATCAAACCAGGATGAATCGCGATGTAAGAAGTTTGATTTTGATACATAAAGTAGTGGAGAATCACTAGGAAGTTGAATAAATCTCATAGGAGTTAGGATGAAGAAGCTATCCCACTTTCAATCAGGTGATCCTTGTTTTCCTATTTGGGAATATGACAACTTATTTGTCATTCTAATCAAACCAGGATGAATCGCGATGTAAGAAGCTTGATGTTGATACATAAAGTAGTGGAGAATCACTAGGAAGTTGAATAAATCTCATAGGAGTTAGGATGAAGAAGCTATCCCACTTTCAAATCAGGTGATCCCAGTTTTCCTGTTTGGGAATATGACAACTTCTTTGTCATTCTAATCAAACCAGGATGAATCGCGATGTAAGAAGTTTGATTTTGATACATAAAGTAGTGGAGAATCACTAGGAAGTTGAATAAATCTCATAGGAGTTAGGATGAAGAAGCTATCCCACTTTCAAATCAGGTGATCCTTGTTTTCCTATTTGGGAATATGACAATTTATTTGTCATTCTAATCAAACCAGGATGAATCGCGATGTAAGAAGCTTGATGTTGATACATAAAGTAGTGGAGAATCACTAGGAAGTTGAATAAATCTCATAGGAGTTAGGATGAAGAAGCTATCCCACTTTCAAATCAGGTGATCCTTGTTTTCCTATTTGGGAATATGACAATTTATTTGTCATTCTAATCAAACCAGGATGAATCGCGATGTAAGAAGCTTGATGTTGATACATAAAGTAGTGGAGAATCACTAGGAAGTTGAATAAATCTCATAGGAGTTAGGATGAAGAAGCTATCCCACTTTCAAATCAGGTGATCCTTGTTTTCCTGTTTGGGAATATGACAACTTCTTTGTCATTCTAATCAAACCAAGAATCGCGATGTAAGAAGCTTGATTTTGATACATAAAGTAGTGGAGAATCACCAGGAAGTTGAATAAATCTCATAGGAGTTAGGATGAAGAAGCTATCCCACTTTCAAATCAGGTGATCCTTGTTTTCCTGTTTGGGAATATGACAACTTATTTGTCATTCTAATCAAACCAGGATGAATCGCGATGTAAGAAGCTTGATGTTGATACATAAAGTAGTGGAGAATCACTAGGAAGTTGAATAAATCTCATAGGAGTTAGGATGAAGAAGCTATCCCACTTTCAAATCAGGTGATCCCAGTTTTCTGTTTGGGAATATGACAACTTCTTTGTCATTCTAATCAAACCAGAGAATCGCGATGTAAGAAGTTTGATTTTGATACATAAAGTAGTGGAGAATCACTAGGAAGTTGAATAAATCTCATAGGAGTTAGGATGAAGAAGCTATCCCACTTTCAAATCAGGTGATCCTTGTTTTCCTGTTTGGGAATATGACAACTTATTTGTCATTCTAATCAAACCAGGATGAATCGCGATGTAAGAAGCTTGATGTTGATACATAAAGTAGTGGGAATCACTAGGAAGTTGAATAAATCTCATAGGAGTTAGGATGAAGAAGTTATCCCACTTTCAAATCAGGTGATCCCAGTTTTCCTGTTTGGGAATATGACAGCTTCTTTGTCATTCTAATCAAACCAAGACGAATCGCGATGTAAGAAGTTTGATTTTGATACATAAAGTAGTGGAGAATCACTAGGAAGTTGAATAAATCTCATAGGAGTAAGGATGAAGAAGCTATCTCACTTTCAAACCAGGTGATCCTTGTTTTCCTATTTGGGAATATGACAACTTCTTTGTCATTCCAATCAAACCAAGAGAATCGCGATGTAAGAAGCTTGATGTTGATACATAAAGTAGTGGAGAATCACTAGGAAGTTGAATAAATCTCATAGGAGTTAGGATGAAGAAGCTATCCCACTTTCAAATCAGGTGATCCTTGTTTTCCTATTTGGGAATATGACAATTTATTTGTCATTCTAATAAAACCAGGATGAATCGCGATGTCAGAAGCTTGATGTTGATACATAAAGTAGTGGAGAATCACCAGGAAGTTGAATAAATCTCATAGGAGTTAGGATGAAGAAGCTATCCAACTTTCAAACCAGGTGATCCTTGTTTTCCTATTTGGGAATATGACAACTTCTTTGTCATTCCAATCAAACCAAGAGAATCGCGATGTAAGAAGTTTGATTTTGATACATAAAGTAGTGGAGAATCACTAGGAAGTTGAATAAATCGCATAGGAGTTAGGATGATGAAGCTATCCCACTTTAAAAACAGGTGATCCTTGTTTTCCTGTATGGGAATATGACAACTTCTTTGTCATTCTAACAAACCAGGATGAATCGCGATGTAAGAAGCTTGATTTTGATACATAAAGTAGTGGAGAATCACCAGGAAGCTGAATAAATCTCATAGGAATTAGGATGAAGAAGCTATCCCACTTTCAAATCAGGTGATCCCAGTTTTCCTGTTTGGGAATATGACAGCTTCTTTGTCATTCTAATCAAACCAAGAGAATCGCGATGTAAGAAGTTTGATTTTGATACATAAAGTAGTGGAGAATCACTAGGAAGTTGAATAAATCTCATAGGAGTTAGGATGAAGAAGCTATCCCACTTTCAAATCAGGTGATCCTTGTTTTCCTATTTGGGAATATGACAATTTATTTGTCATTCTAATCAAACCAGGATGAATCGCGATGTAAGAAGCTTGATGTTGATACATAAAGTAGGGGAATCACTAGGAAGTTGAATAAATCTCATAGGAGTTAGGATGAAGAAGCTATCCCACTTTCAAATCATGTGATCCCAGTTTTCCTGTTTGGGAATATGACAACTTCTTTGTCATTCTAACAAACCAGGATGAATCGCGATGTAAGAAGTTTGATTTTGATACATAAAGTAGTGGAGAATCACTAGGAAGTTGAATAAATCTCATAGGAGTTAGGATGAAGAAGCTATCCCACTTTCAAATCAGGTGATCCTTGTTTTCCTATTTGGGAATATGACAATTTATTTGTCATTCTAATCAAACCAGGATGAATCGCGATGTAAGAAGCTTGATGTTGATACATAAAGTAGTGGAGAATCACTAGGAAGTTGAATAAATCTCATAGGAGTTAGGATGAAGAAGCTATCCCACTTTCAAATCAGGTGATCCTTGTTTTCCTGTTTGGGAAAATGACAACTTAATTGTCATTCTAATCAAACCAGGATTAATCACGATGTAAGAAGCTTGATGTTGATACAAAAAAAAGTGGAGAATCACTAGGAAGTTGAATAAATCTCATAGGAGTTAGGATGAAGAAGCTATCCCACTTTCAAATCAGGTGATCCTTGTTTTCCTGTTTGGGAATATGACAACTTCTTTGTCATTCTAATCAAACCAGAGAATCGCGATGTAAGAAGCTTGATTTTGATACATAAAGTAGTGGAGAATCACTAGGAAGTTGAATAAATCTCATAGGAGTTAGGATGAAGAAGCTATCCCACTTTCAAATCAGGTGATCCTTGTTTTCCTGTTTGGGAATATGACAACTTATTTGTCATTCTAATCAAACCAGGATGAATCGCGATGTAAGAAGCTTGATGTTGATACAAAAGTAGTGGAGAATCACTAGGAAGTTGAATAAATCTCATAGGAGTTAGGATGAAGAAGCTATCCCACTTTCAAATCAGGTGATCCCATTTTTGTGTTTGGGAATATGACAACTTCTTTGTCATTCTAATCAAACCAAGAGAATCGCGATGTAAGAAGCTTGATTTTGATACATAAAGTAGTGGAGAATCACTAGGAAGTTGAATAAATCTCATAGGAGTTAGGATGAAGAAGCTATCCCACTTTCAAATCAGGTGATCCTTGTTTTCCTATTTGGGAATATGACAATTTATTTGTCATTCTAATAAAACCAGGATGAATCGCGATGTAAGAAGCTTGATGTTGATACATAAAGTAGGGAGAATCACTAGGAAGTTGAATAAATCTCATAGGAGTTAGGATGAAGAAGTTATCCCACTTTCAAATCAGGTGATCCCAGTTTTCCTGTTTGGGAATATGACAACTTCTTTGTCATTCTAACAAACCAGGATGAATCGCGATGTAAGAAGTTTGATTTTGATACATAAAGTAGTGGAGAATCACTAGGAAGTTGAATAAATCTCATAGGAGTTAGGATGAAGAAGCTATCCCACTTTCAAATCAGGTGATCCTTGTTTTCCTATTTGGGAATATGACAATTTATTTGTCATTCTAATCAAACCAGGATGAATCGCGATGTAAGAAGCTTGATGTTGATACATAAAGTAGTGGAGAATCACTAGGAAGTTGAATAAATCTCATAGGAGTTAGGATGAAGAAGCTATCCCACTTTCAAATCAGGTGATCCTTGTTTTCCTGTTTGGGAATATGACAACTTCTTTGTCATTCTAATCAAACCAAGAGAATCGCGATGTAAGAAGCTTGATTTTGATACATAAAGTAGTGGAGAATCACCAGGAAGTTGAATAAATCTCATAGGAGTTAGGATGAAGAAGTTATCCCACTTTCAAATCAGGTGATCCTTGTTTTCCTGTTTGGGAATATGACAACTTATTTGTCATTCTAATCAAACCAGGATGAATCGCGATGTAAGAAGCTTGATGTTGATACAAAAGTAGTGGAGAATCACTAGGAAGTTGAATAAATCTCATAGGAGTTAGGATGAAGAAGCTATCCCACTTTCAAATCAGGTGATCCCATTTTCCTGTTTGGGAATATGACAACTTCTTTGTCATTCTAATCAAACCAGAGAATCGCGATGTAAGAAGCTTGATTTTGATACATAAAGTAGTGGAGAATCACTAGGAAGTTGAATAAATCTCATAGGAGTTAGGATGAAGAAGCTATCCCACTTTCAAATCAGGTGATCCTTGTTTTCCTATTTGGGAATATGACAATTTATTTGTCATTCTAATCAAACCAGGATGAATCGCGATGTAAGAAGCTTGATGTTGATACATAAAGTAGTGGAGAATCACTAGGAAGTTGAATAAATCTCATAGGAGTTAGGATGAAGAAGTTATCCCACTTTCAAATCAGGTGATCCCAGTTTTCCTGTTTGGGAATATGACAACTTCTTTGTCATTCTAACAAACCAGGATGAATCGCGATGGAAGAAGTTTGATTTTGATACATAAAGTAGTGGAGAATCACTAGGAAGTTGAATAAATCTCATAGGAGTTAGGATGAAGAAGCTATCCCACTTTCAAATCAGGTGATCCTTGTTTTCCTATTTGGGAATATGACAATTTATTTGTCATTCTAATCAAACCAGGATGAATCGCGATGTAAGAAGCTTGATGTTGATACATAAAGTAGTGGAGAATCACTAGGAAGTTGAATAAATCTCATAGGAGTTAGGATGAAGAAGCTATCCCACTTTCAAATCAGGTGATCCTTGTTTTCCTGTTTGGGAATATGACAACTTTTTGTCATTCTAATCAAACCAGGATGAATCGCGATGTAAGAAGCTTGATTTTGATACATAAAGTAGTGGAGAACCATTAGGAAGTTGAATAAATCTCATAGGAGTTAGGATGAAGAAGCTATCCCACTTTCAAATCAGGTGATCCCAGTTTTTCTGTTTGGGAATATGACAACTTCTTTGTCATTCTAATCAAACCAGAATGAATCACGATGTAAGAAGCTTTAATTAGATACATAAAGTAGTGGAGAATCATTAGGAAGTTGAATAAATCTCATAGGAGTTAGGATGAAGAAGCTATCCCACTTTCAAATCAGGTGATCCTTGTTTTCCTGTTTGAGAATATGACAATTTATTTGTCATTCTAATCAAACCAGGATGAATCGCGATGTAAGAAGCTTGATTTTGATACATAAAGTAGTGGAGAATCACTAGGAAGTTGAATAAATCTCATAGGAGTTAGGATGAAGAAGCTATCCCACTTTCAAATCAGGTGATCCCTGTTTTCCTGTTTGGGAATATGACAATTTATTTGTCATTCTAATCAAACCAGGATGAATCGCAATGTAAGAAGCTTGATGTTGATACATAAAGTAGTGGAGAATCACTAGGAAGTTGAATAAATCTCATAGGAGTTAGGATGATGAAGCTATCCCACTTTCAAATCAGGTGATCCTTGTTTTCCTGTTTGGGAATATGACAACTTCTTTGTCATTCTAACAAACCAGGATGAATCGCGATGTAAGAAGTTTGATTTTGATACATAAAGTAGTGGAGAATTACTAGGAAGTTGAATAAATCTCCTAGGATTTAGGATGAAGAACCTATCCCACTTTCAAATCAGGTGATCCTTGTTTTCCTGTTTGGGAATATGACAGCTTCTTTGTCATTCTAATCAAACCAGGATGAATCGCGATGTAAGAAGCTTGATTTTGATACATGAAGTAGTGGAGAATCATCAGGAAGTCGAATAAATCTCATAGGAGTTAGGATGAAGAAGCTATCCTACTTTCAAATCAGGTGATCCCAGTTTTCCTGTTTGGGAATATGACAACTTCTTTGTCATTCTAATCAAACCAGGATGAATCGCGATGTAAGAAGCTTGATTTTGATACATAAAGTAGTGGAGAATCACTAGGAAGTTGAATAAATCTCATAGGAGTTAGGATGAAGAAGCTATCCCACTTTCAAACCAGGTGATCCTTGTTTTCCTATTTGGGAATATGACAATTTATTTGTCATTCTAATCAAACCAGGATGAATCGCGATGTAAGAAGCTTGATGTTGATACATAAAGTAGTGGAGAATCACTAGGAAGTTGAATAAATCTCATAGGAGTTAGGATGAAGAAGCTATCCCACTTTCAAATCAGGTGATCCTTGTTTTCCTGTTTGGGAATATGACAACTTCTTTGTCATTCTAATCAAACCAGAGAATCGCGATGTAAGAAGCTTGATTTTGATACATAAAGTAGTGGAGAATCACAGGAAGTTGAATAAATCTCATAGGAGTTAGGATGAAGAAGTTATCCCACTTTCAAATCAGGTGATCCTTGTTTTCCTGTTTGGGAATATGACAACTTATTTGTCATTCTAATCAAACCAGGATGAATCGCGATGTAAGAAGCTTGATGTTGATACAAAAGTAGTGGAGAATCACTAGGAAGTTGAATAAATCTCATAGGAGTTAGGATGAAGAAGCTATCCCACTTTCAAATCAGGTGATCCCATTTTCTGTGTTGGGAATATGACAACTTCTTTGTCATTCTAATCAAACCAAGAGAATCGCGATGTAAGAAGTTTGATTTTGATACATAAAGTAGTGGAGAATCACTAGGAAGTTGAATAAATCTCATAGGAGTTAGGATGAAGAAGCTATCCCACTTTCAAATCAGGTGATCCTTGTTTTCCTATTTGGGAATATGACAATTTATTTGTCATTCTAATCAAACCAGGATGAATCGCGATGTAAGAAGCTTGATGTTGATACATAAAGTAGTGGAGAATCACTAGGAAGTTGAATAAATCTCATAGGAGTTAGGATGAAGAAGTTATCCCACTTTCAAATCATGTGATCCCAGTTTTCCTCTTTGGGAATATGACAACTTCTTTGTCATTCTAACAAACCAGGATGAATCGCGATGTAAGAAGTTGATTTTGATACATAAAGTAGTGGAGAATCACTAGGAAGTTGAATAAATCTCATAGGAGTTAGGATGAAGAAGCTATCCCACTTTCAAACCAGGTAATCCTTGTTTTCCTATTTGGGAATATGACAATTTATTTGTCATTCTAATCAAACCAGGATGAATCGCGATGTAAGAAGCTTGATGTTGATACATAAAGTAGTGGAGAATCCCTAGGAAGTTGAATAAATCTCATAGGAGTTAGGATGAAGAAGCTATCCCACTTTCAAATCAGGTGATCCTTGTTTTCCTGTTTGGGAAAATGACAACTTAATTGTCATTCTAATCAAACCAGGATTAATCACGATGTAAGAAGCTTGATGTTGATACAAAAAGTAGTGGAGAATCAGCAGGAAGTCGAATAAATCTCATAGGAGTTAGGATGAAGAAGCTATCCCACTTTCAAATCAGGTGATCCCAGTTTTCCTGTTTGGGAATATGACAACTTCTTTGTCATTCTAACAAACCAGGATGAATCGCGATGTAAGAAGCTTGATTTTGATACATAAAGTAGTGGAGAATCACCAGGAAGTTGAATAAATCTCATAGGAGTTAGGATGAAGAAGCTATCCCACTTTCAAATCAGGTGATCCTTGTTTTCCTGTTTGGGAATATTACAACTTATTTGTCATTCTAATCAAACCAGGATGAATCGCGATGTAAGAAGCTTGATGTTGATACATAAAGTAGTGGAGAATCACTAGGAAGTTGAATAAATCTCATAGGAGTTAGGATGAAGAAGCTATCCCACTTTCAAATCAGGTGATCCTTGTTTTCCTATTTGGGAATATGACAATTTATTTGTCATTCTAATCAAACCAGGATGAATCGCGATGTAAGAAGCTTGATGTTGATACATAAAGTAGTGGAGAATCATCAGGAAGTCGAATAAATCTCATAGGAGTTAGGATGAAGAAGCTATCCCACTTTCAAATCAGGTGATCCCAGTTTTCCTGTTTGGGAATATGACAGCTTCTTTGTCATTCTAATCAAACCAAGATGAATCGCGATGCAAGAAGCTTGATTTTGATACATAAAGTAGAGGAGAATCACTAGGAAGTTGAATAAATCCCATAGGAGTTAGGATGAAGAAGCTATCCCACTTTCAAATCAGGTGATCCTTGTTTTCCTATTTGGAAATATGACAATTTATTTGTCATTCTAATCAAACCAGGATGAATCGCGATGTAAGAAGCTTTATGTTGATACATAAAATAGTGGGGAATCACTAGGAAGTTGAATAAATCTCATAGGAGTTAGGATGAAGAAGCTATCCCACTTTCAAATCAGGTGATCCCAGTTTTCCTGTTTGGGAATATGACAGCTTCTTTGTCATTCTAATCAAACCAGGATGAATCGCGATGTAAGAAGCTTGATTTTGATACAGAAAGTAGTGGAGAATCACTAGGAAGTTGAATAAATCTCATAGGAGTTAGGATGAAGAAGCTATCCCACTTTCAAACCAGGTGATCCTTGTTTTCCTATTTGGGAATATGACAATTTATTTGTCATTCTAATCAAACCAGGATGAATCGCGATGTAAGAAGCTTGATGTTGATACATAAAGTAGTGGAGAATCACTAGGAAGTTGAATAAATCTCATAGGAGTTAGGATGAAGAAGCTATCCCACTTTCAAATCAGGTGATCCTTGTTTTCCTGTTTGGGAATATGACAACTTCTTTGTCATTCTAATCAAACCAAGAGAATCGCGATGTAAGAAGCTTGATTTTGATACATAAAGTAGTGGAGAATCACTAGGAAGTTGAATAAATCTCATAGGAGTTAGGATGAAGAAGTATCCCACTTTCAAATCAGGTGATCCTTGTTTTCCTGTTTGGGAATATGACAACTTATTTGTCATTCTAATCAAACCAGGATGAATCGCGATGTAAGAAGCTTGATGTTGATACAAAAGTAGTGGAGAATCACTAGGAAGTTGAATAAATCTCATAGGAGTTAGGATGAAGAAGCTATCCCACTTTCAAATCAGGTGATCCCATTTTCTGTTTTGGGAATATGACAACTTCTTTGTCATTCTAATCAAACCAAGAGAATCGCGATGTAAGAAGTTTGATTTTGATACATAAAGTAGTGGAGAATCACTAGGAAGTTGAATAAATCTCATAGGAGTTAGGATGAAGAAGCTATCCCACTTTCAAATCAGGTGATCCTTGTTTTCCTATTTGGGAATATGACAATTTATTTGTCATTCTAATCAAACCAGGATGAATCGCGATGTAAGAAGCTTGATGTTGATACATAAAGTAGGGAGAATCACTAGGAAGTTGAATAAATCTCATAGGAGTTAGGATGAAGAAGCTATCCCACTTTCAAATCAGGTGATCCCAGTTTTCCTGTTTGGGAATATGACAACTTCTTTGTCATTCTAACAAACCAGGATGAATCGCGATGTAAGAAGTTTGATTTTGATACATAAAGTAGTGGAGAATCACTAGGAAGTTGAATAAATCTCATAGGAGTTAGGATGAAGAAGCTATCCCACTTTCAAATCAGGTGATCCTTGTTTTCCTATTTGGGAATATGACAATTTATTTGTCATTCTAATCAAACCAGGATGAATCGCGATGTAAGAAGCTTGATGTTGATACATAAAGTAGTGGAGAATCACTAGGAAGTTGAATAAATCTCATAGGAGTTAGGATGAAGAAGCTATCCCACTTTCAAATCAGGTGATCCTTGTTTTCCTGTTTGGGAATATGACAATTATTTGTCATTCTAATCAAACCAGGATGAATCGCGATGTAAGAAGCTTGATGTTGATACATAAAGTAGTGGAGAATCACTAGGAAGTTGAATAAATCTCATAGGAGTTAGGATGAAGAAGCTATCCCACTTTCAAATCAGGTGATCCCAGTTTTCCTGTTTGGGAATATGACAACTTCTTTGTCATTCTAATCAAACCAGGATGAATCGCGATGTAAGAAGTTGATTTTGATACATAAAGTAGTGGAGAATCACTAGGAAGTTGAATAAATCTCATAGGAGTTAGGATGAAGAAGCTATCCCACTTTCAAATCAGGTGATCCTTGTTTTCCTATTTGGGAATATGACAATTTATTTGTCATTCTAATCAAACCAGGATGAATCGCGATGTAAGAAGCTTGATGTTGATACATAAAGTAGTGGAGAATCACTAGGAAGTTGAATAAATCTCATAGGAGTTAGGATGAAGAAGCTATCCCACTTTCAAATCAGGTGATCCTTGTTTTCCTATTTGGGAATATGACAATTTATTTGTCATTCTAATCAAACCAGGATGAATCGCGATGTAAGAAGCTTGATGTTGATACATAAAGTAGTGGAGAATCACTAGGAAGTTGAATAAATCTCATAGGAGTTAGGATGAAGAAGCTATCTCACTTTCAAACCAGGTGATCCTTGTTTTCCTATTTGGGAATATGACAACTTCTTTGTCATTCCAATCAAACCAAGAGAATCGCGATGTAAGAAGTTTGATTTTGATACATAAAGTAGTGGAGAATCACTAGGAAGTTGAATAAATCGCATAGGAGTTAGGATGATGAAGCTATCCCACTTTCAAATCAGGTGATCCTTGTTTTCCTGTATGGGAATATGACAACTTCTTTGTCATTCTAACAAACCAGGATGAATCGCGATGTAAGAAGCTTGATTTTGATACATAAAGTAGTGGAGAATCACCAGGAAGCTGAATAAATCTCATAGGAATTAGGATGAAGAAGCTATCCCACTTTCAAATCAGGTGATCCCAGTTTTCCTGTTTGGGAATATGACAGCTTCTTTGTCATTCTAATCAAACCAAGAGAATCGCGATGTAAGAAGTTTGATTTTGATACATAAAGTAGTGGAGAATCACTAGGAAGTTGAATAAATCTCATAGGAGTTAGGATGAAGAAGCTATCCCACTTTCAAATCAGGTGATCCTTGTTTTCCTATTTGGGAATATGACAATTTTTGTCATTCTAATCAAACCAGGATGAATCGCGATGTAAGAAGCTTGATGTTGATACATAAGGTAGTGGAGAAACAATAGGAAGTTGAATAAATCTCATAGGAGTTAGGATGAAGAAGTTATCCCACTTTCAAATCATGTGATCCCAGTTTTCCTGTTTGGGAATATGACAACTTCTTTGTCATTCTAACAAACCAGGATGAATCGCGATGGAAGAAGTTTGATTTTGATACATAAAGTAGTGGAGAATCACTAGGAAGTTGAATAAATCTCATAGGAGTTAGGATGAAGAAGCTATCCCACTTTCAAATCAGGTGATCCTTGTTTTCCTATTTGGGAATATGACAATTTATTTGTCATTCTAATCAAACCAGGATGAATCGCGATGTAAGAAGCTTGATTTTGATACATAAAGTAGTGGAGAATCACTAGGAAGTTGAATAAATCTCATAGGAGTTAGGATGAAGAAGCTATCCCACTTTCAAATCAGGTGATCCCAGTTTTCATGTTTGGGAAAATGACAGCTTCCTTGTCATTCTAATCAAACCAGGAAGAATCGCGATGTAAGAAGCTTGATTTGGTACATAAAGTAGTGGAGAACCTTTAGGAAGTTGAATAAATCTTATAGAAGTTAGGGTGAAGAAGCTATCCCACTTTCAAATCAGGTGATCCCAGTTTTCATGTTTGGGAATATGACAACTTCTTTATCATTCTAATCAAACTAGGATGAATCGCGATGTAAGAAGCTTGAATTGGATACATAAATTAGTGGAGAACCATTAGGAAGTTGAATAATCTTATAGGAGTTAGGATGAAGAAACTATCCCACTTTCAAATAACGTGATCCCAGTTTTCCTGTTTGGGAATATGACAGCTTCCTTGTCATTCTAATCAAACCAGGATGAATCGCGATGTAAGAAGCTTGATGTTGATACATAAAGTAGTGGAGAATCACTAGGAAGTTGAATAAATCTCATAGGAGTTAGGATGAAGAAGCTATCCCACTTTCAAACAGGTGATCCTTGTTTTCCTGTTTGGGAATATGACAATTTATTTGTCATTCTAATCAAACCAAGAGAATCGCGATGTAAGAAGCTTGATTTTGATACATAAAGTAGTGGAGAATCCCTAGGAAGTTGAATAAATCTCATAGGAGTTAGGATGAAGAAGCTATCCCACTTTCAAATCAGGTGATCCTTGTTTTCCTGTTTGGGAAAATGACAACTTAATTGTCATTCTAATCAAACCAGGATTAATCACGATGTAAGAAGCTTGATGTTGATACAAAAAAAAGTGGAGAATCACTAGGAAGTTGAATAAATCTCATAGGAGTTAGGATGAAGAAGCTATCCCACTTTCAAATCAGGTAATCCCAACTTTTGTGTTTGGGAATATGAAAACTTCTTTGTCATTCCAATCAAACCAAGAGAATCGCGATGTAAGAAGTTTGATTTTGATACATAAAGTAGTGGAGAATCACTAGGAAGTTGAATAAATCTCATAGGAGTTAGGATGAAGAAGCTATCCCACTTTCAAATCAGGTGATCCTTGTTTTCCTATTTGGGAATATGACAATTTATTTGTCATTCTAATCAAACCAGGATGAATCGCGATGTAAGAAGCTTGATGTTGATACATAAAGTAGTGGAGAATCACTAGGAAGTTGAATAAATCTCATAGGAGTTAGGATGAAGAAGTTATCCCACTTTCAAATCAGGTGATCCCAGTTTTCCTGTTTGGGAATATGACAACTTCTTTGTCATTCTAATCAAACCAGGATGAATCGCGATGTAAGAAGTTTGATTTTGATACATAAAGTAGTGGAGAATCACTAGGAAGTTGAATAAATCTCATAGGAGTTAGGATGAAGAAGCTATCCCACTTTCAAATCAGGTGATCCTTGTTTTCCTGTTTGGGAATATGACAATTTATTTGTCATTCTAATCAAACCAGGATGAATCGCGATGTAAGAAGCTTGATGTTGATACATAAAGTAGTGGAGAATCACTAGGAAGTTGAATAAATCTCATAGGAGTTAGGATGAAGAAGCTATCCCACTTTCAAATCAGGTGATCCTTGTTTTCCTGTTTGGGAATATGACAACTTCTTTGTCATTCTAACAAACCAGGATGAATCGCGATGTAAGAAGTTTGATTTTGATACATAAAGTAGTGGAGAATCACTAGGAAGTTGAATAAATCTCATAGGAGTTAGGATGAAGAAGCTATCCCACTTTCAAATCAGGTGATCCTTGTTTTCCTGTTTGGGAATATGACAACTTATTTGTCATTCTAATCAAACCAGGATGAATCGCGATGTAAGAAGCTTGATGTTGATACATAAAGTAGTGGAGAATCACTAGGAAGTTGAATAAATCTCATAGGAGTTAGGATGAAGAAGCTATCCCACTTTCAAATCAGGTGATCCTGTTTTCCTGTTTGGGAATATGACAATTCTTTGTCATTCTAATCAAACCAAGGAGAATCGCGATGTAAGAAGCTTGATTTTGATACATAAAGTAGTGGAGAATCACTAGGAAGTTGAATAAATCTCATAGGAGTTAGGATGAAGAAGCTATCCCACTTTCAAATCAGTGATCCCAGTTTTCCTGTTTGGGAATATGACAACTTCTTTGTCATTCTAATCAAACCAGGATGAATCGCGATGTAAGAAGCTTGATTTTGATACATAAATTAGTGGAGAATCACTAGGAAGTTGAATAAATCTCAGAGGAGTTAGGATGAAGAAGTTATCCCACTTTCAAATCAAGTGATCTTTGTTTTCCTGTTTGGGAATATGTCAACTTATTTGTCATTCTAATCAGACCAGGATGAATCGCGATGTAAGAAGCTTGACGTTGATACATAAAGTAGTGGAGAATCACTAGGAAGTTGAATAAATCTCATAGGAGTTAGGATGAAGAAGCTATCCCACTTTCAAATCAGGTGATCCTTGTTTTCCTATTTGGGAATATGACAATTTATTTGTCACTCTAATCAAACCAGGATGAATCGCGATGTAAGAAGCTTGATGTTGATACATAAAGTAGTTGACAATCACTAGGAAGTTGAATAAATCTCATAGGTGTTAGGATGAAGAAGCTATCCCACTTTCAAATCAGGTGATCCCAGTTTTTGTGATTGGGAATATGACAACTTCTTTGTCATTCTAACAAACCAGGATGAATCGCGATGTAAGAAGTTTGATTTTGATACATAAAGTAGTGGAGAATCACTAGGAAGTTGAATAAATCTCATAGGAGTTAGGATGAAGAAGCTATCCCACTTTCAAATCAGGTGATCCTTGTTTTCCTATTTGGGAATATGACAATTTATTTGTCATTCTAATCAAACCAGGATGAATCGCGATGTAAGAAGCTTGATGTTGATACATAAAGTAGTGGAGAATCACTAGGAAGTTGAATAAATCTCATAGGAGTTAGGATGAAGAAGCTATCCCACTTTCAAATCAGGTGATCCTTGTTTTCCTGTTTGGGAATATGACAATTTTTTGTCATTCTAATCAAACCAGGATGAATCGCGATGTAAGAAGCTTGATGTTGATACATAAAGTAGTGGAGAATCACTAGGAAGTTGAATAAATCTCATAGGAGTTAGGATGAAGAAGCTATCCCACTTTCAAATCAGGTGATCCTTGTTTTCCTGTTTGGGAATATGACAACTTCTTTGTCATTCTAATCAAACCAGGAGAATCGCGATGTAAGAAGCTTGATTTTGATACATAAAGTAGTGGAGAATCACTAGGAAGTTGAATAAATCTCATAGGAGTTAGGATGAAGAAGCTATCCCACTTTCAAATCAGGTGATCCTTGTTTTCCTGTTTGGGAATATGACAACTTATTTGTCATTCTAATCAAACCAGGATGAATCGCGATGTAAGAAGATTGATGTTGATACATAAAGTAGTGGAGAATCACTAGGAAGTTGAATAAATCTAATAGGAGTTAGGATGAAGAAGCTATCCCACTTTCAAATCAGGTGATCCCATTTTCTGTGTTTGGGAATATGACAACTTCTTTGTCATTCTAATCAAACCAAGAGAATCGCGATGTAAGAAGTTGATTTTGATACATAAAGTAGTGGAGAATCACTAGGAAGTTGAATAAATCTCATAGGAGTTAGGATGAAGAAGCTATCCCACTTTCAAATCATGTGATCCTTGTTTTCCTATTTGGGAATATGACAATTTATTTGTCATTCTAATCAAACCAGGATGAATCGCGATGTAAGAAGCTTGATGTTGATACATAAAGTAGGGGAGAATCACTAGGAAGTTGAATAAATCTCATAGGAGTTAGGATGAAGAAGTTATCCCACTTTCAAATCATGTGATCCCAGTTTTCCTGTTTGGGAATATGACAACTTCTTTGTCATTCTAACAAACCAGGATGAATCGCGATGGAAGAAGTTTGATTTTGATACATAAAGTAGTGGAGAATCACTAGGAAGTTGAATAAATCTCATAGGAGTTAGGATGAAGAAGCTATCCCACTTTCAAATCAGGTGATCCTTGTTTTCCTATTTGGGAATATGACAATTTATTTGTCATTCTAATCAAACCAGGATGAATCGCGATGTAAGAAGCTTGATGTTGATACATAAAGTAGTGGAGAATCACTAGGAAGTTGAATAAATCTCATAGGAGTTAGGATGAAGAAGCTATCCCACTTTCAAATCAGGTGATCCTTGTTTTCCTGTTTGGGAAAATGACAACTTAATTGTCATTCTAATCAAACCAGGATTAATCACGATGTAAGAAGCTTGATGTTGATACAAAAAAAAGTGGAGAATCACTAGGAAGTTGAATAAATCTCATAGGAGTTAGGATGAAGAAGTATCCCACTTTCAAATCAGGTGATCCAGTTTTCCTGTTTGGGAATATGACAACTTCTTTGTCATTCTAATCAAACCAGGATGAATCGCGATGTAAGAAGCTTGATTTTGATACATAAAGTAGTGGAGAATCACTAGGAAGTTGAATAAATCTCATAGGAGTTAGGATGAAGAAGCTATCCCACTTTCAAACCAGGTGATCCTTGTTTTCCTATTTGGGAATATGACAATTTATTTGTCATTCTAATCAAACCAGGATGAATCGCGATGTAAGAAGCTTGATGTTGATACATAAAGTAGTGGAGAATCACTAGGAAGTTGAATAAATCTCATAGGAGTTAGGATGATGAAGCTATCCCACTTTCAAATCAGGTGATCCTTGTTTTCCTGTTTGGGAATATGACAACTTCTTTGTCATTCTAACAAACCAGGATGAATCGCGATGTAAGAAGTTTGATTTTGATACATAAAGTAGTGGAGAATTACTAGGAAGTTGAATAAATCTCCTAGGATTTAGGATGAAGAACCTATCCCACTTTCAAATCAGGTGATCCTTGTTTTCCTGTTTGGGAATATTGAAACTTATTTGTGATTCTAATCAAACCAGGATGAATCGCGATGTTAGAAGATTGATGTTGATACATAAAGTAGTGGAGAATCACTAGGAAGTTGAATCTAATAGGAGTTAGGATGAAGAAACTATCCCACTTTCAAATCAGGAGATCCCATTTTTTTGTGTTTGGGAATATGACAACTTCTTTGTCATTCCAATCAAACCAAGAGAATCGCGATGTAACAAGTTTGATTTTGATACATAAAGTAGTGGAGAATCACTAGGAAGTTGAATATATCCCATAGGAGTTAGGATGAAGAAGCTATCCCACTTTCAAATCATGTGATCCTTGTTTTCCTATTTGGGGATATGACAATTTATTTGTCATTCTAATCAAACCAGGATGAATCGCGATGTAAGAAGCTTGATGTTGATACATAAAGTTGGGGAGAATCACTAGGAAGTTGAATAAATCTCATAGGAGTTAGGATGAAGAAGCTATCCCACTTTCAAATCAGGTGATCCCAGTTTTCCTGTTTGGGAATATGACAGCTTCTTTGTCATTCTAATCAAACCAGGATGAATCGCGATGGAAGAAGTTTGATTTTGATACAGAAAGTAGTGGAGAATCACTAGGAAGTTGAATAAATCTCATAGGAGTTAGGATGAAGAAGCTATCCCACTTTCAAACCAGGTGATCCTTGTTTTCCTATTTGGGAATATGACAATTTATTTGTCATTCTAATCAAACCAGGATGAATCGCGATGTAAGAAGCTTGATGTTGATACATAAAGTAGTGGAGAATCACTAGGAAGTTGAATAAATCTCATAGGAGTTAGGATGAAGAAGCTATCCCACTTTCAAATCAGGTGATCCTTGTTTTCCTGTTTGGGAATATGACAACTTCTTTGTCATTCTAATCAAACCAAGAGAACCGCGATGTAAGAAGCTTGATTTTGATACATAAAGTAGTGGAGAATCACCAGGAAGTTGAATAAATCTCATAGGAGTTAGGATGAAGAAGTTATCCCACTTTCAAATCAGGTGATCCTTGTTTTCCTGTTTGGGAATATGACAACTTATTTGTCATTCTAATCAAACCAGGATGAATCGCGATGTAAGAAGCTTGATGTTGATACAAAAAGTAGTGGAGAATCACTAGGAAGTTGAATAAATCTCATAGGAGTTAGGATGAAGAAGCTATCCCACTTTCAAATCAGGTAATCCCAACTTTTGTGTTTGGGAATATGACAACTTCTTTGTCATTCTAATCAAACCAAGAGAATCGCGATGTAAGAAGCTTGATTTTGATACATAAAGTAGTGGAGAATCACCAGGAAGTTGAATAAATCTCATAGGAGTTAGGATGAAGAAGCTATCCCACTTTCAAATCAGGTGATCCTTGTTTTCCTATTTGGGAATATGACAATTTATTTGTCATTCTAATAAAACCAGGATGAATCGCGATGTAAGAAGCTTGATGTTGATACATAAAGTAGGGAGAATCACTAGGAAGTTGAATAAATCTCATAGGAGTTAGGATGAAGAAGTTATCCCACTTTCAAATCAGGTGATCCAGTTTTCCTGTTTGGGAATATGACAATTCTTTGTCATTAACAAACCAGGATGAATCGCGATGTAAGAAGTTTGATTTTGATACATAAAGTAGTGGAGAATCACTAGGAAGTTGAATAAATCTCATAGGAGTTAGGATGAAGAAGCTATCCCACTTTCAAATCAGGTGATCCTTGTTTTCCTATTTGGGAATATGACAATTTATTTGTCATTCTAATCAAACCAGGATGAATCGCGATGTAAGAAGCTTGATGTTGATACATAAAGTAGTGGAGAATCACTAGGAAGTTGAATAAATCTCATAGGAGTTAGGATGAAGAAGCTATCCCACTTTCAAATCAGGTGATCCTTGTTTTCCTGTTTGGGAATATGACAACTTCTTTGTCATTCTAATCAAACCAAGATGAATCGCGATGTAAGAAGCTTGATTTTGATACATAAAGTAGTGGAGAATCACTAGGAAGTTGAATAAATCTCATAGGAGTTAGGATGAAGAAGTTATCCCACTTTCAAATCAGGTGATCCTTGTTTTCCTGTTTGGGAATATGACAACTTATTGTCATTCTAATCAAACCAGGATGAATCGCGATGTAAGAAGCTTGATGTTGATACAAAAAGTAGTGGAGAATCACTAGGAAGTTGAATAAATCTCATAGGAGTTAGGATGAAGAAGTTATCCCACTTTCAAATCATGTGATCCAGTTTTGTGTTTGGGAATATGACAATTCTTTGTCATTCTAATCAAACCAGGATGAATCGCGATGTAAGAAGCTTGATTTTGATACAAAAGTAGTGGAGAATCACTAGGAAGTTGAATAAATCTCATAGGAGTTAGGATGAAGAAGCTATCCCACTTTCAAATCAGGTGATCCTTGTTTTCCTATTTGGGAATATGACAATTCTTTGTCATTCTAATCAAACCAGGATGAATCGCGATGTAAGAAGCTTGATGTTGATACATAAAGTAGTGGAGAATCACTAGGAAGTTGAATAAATCTCATAGGAGTTAGGATGAAGAAGCTATCCCACTTTCAAATCAGGTGATCCTTGTTTTCCTGTTTGGGAATATGACAATTCTTTGTCATTCTAATCAAACCAAGAGAATCGCGATGTAAAAAGTTTGATTTTGATACATAAAGTAGTGGAGAATCACTAGGAAGTTGAATAAATCTCATAGGAGTTAGGATGAAGAAGCTATCCCACTTTCAAATCAGGTGATCCTTGTTTTCCTGTTTGGGAATATGACAACTTCTTTGTCATTCTAATCAAACCAGAGAATCGCGATGTAAAAAGTTTGATTTTGATACATAAAGTAGTGGAGAATCACTAGGAAGTTGAATAAATCTCATAGGAGTTAGGATGAAGAAGCTATCCCACTTTCAAATCAGGTGATCCCAGTTTTTCCTGTTTGGGAATATGACAATTTCTTTGTCATTCTAATCAAACCAGGATGAATCGCGATGTAAGAAGCTTGATTTTGATACATAAAGTAGTGGAGAATCACTAGGAAGTTGAATAAATCTCATAGGAGTTAGGATGAAGAAGCTATCCCACTTTCAAATCAGGTGATCCTTGTTTTCCTGTTTGGGAATATGACAATTTTTGTCATTCTAATCAAACCAGGATGAATCGCGATGTAAGAAGCTTGATGTTGATACATAAAGTAGTGGAGAATCACTAGGAAGTTGAATAAATCTCATAGGAGTTAGGATGAAGAAGCTATCCCACTTTCAAATCAGGTGATCCTTGTTTTCCTATTTGGGAATATGACAATTCTTTGTCATTCTAATCAAACCAGGATGAATCGCGATGTAAGAAGCTTGATTTTGATACATAAAGTAGTGGAGAATCACCAGGAAGTTGAATAAATCTCATAGGAGTTAGGATGAAGAAGTTATCCCACTTTCAAATCAGGTGATCCTTGTTTTCCTGTTTGGGAATATGACAACTTATTTGTCATTCTAATCAAACCAGGATGAATTGCGATGTAAGAAGCTTGATGTTGATACATAAAGTAGTGGAGAATCACTAGGAAGTTGAATAAATCTCATAGGAGTTAGGATGAAGAAGCTATCCCACTTTCAAACCAGGTGATCCTTGTTTTCCTGTTTGGGAATATGACAACTTCTTTGTCATTCTAATCAAACCAAGAGAACCGCGATGTAAGAAGCTTGATTTTGATACATAAAGTAGTGGAGAATCACCAGGAAGTTGAATAAATCTCATAGGAGTTAGGATGAAGAAGTTATCCCACTTTCAAATCAGGTGATCCTTGTTTTCCTGTTTGGGAATATGACAACTTATTTGTCATTCTAATCAAACCAGGATGAATCGCGATGTAAGAAGCTTGATGTTGATACAAAAAGTAGTGGAGAATCACTAGGAAGTTGAATAAATCTAATAGGAGTTAGGATGAAGAAGCTATCCCACTTTCAAATCAGGTGATCCCATTTTCTGTTTTTGGGAATATGACAACTTCTTTGTCATTCCAATCATACCAAGAGAATCGCGATGTAAGAAGTTTGATTTTGATACAGAAAGTAGTGGAGAATCACTAGGAAGTTGAATAAATCTCATAGGAGTTAGGATGAAGAAGCTATCCCACTTTCAAACCAGGTAATCCTTGTTTTCCTATTTGGGAATATGACAATTTATTTGTCATTCTAATCAAACCAGGATGAATCGCGATGTAAGAAGCTTGATGTTGATACATAAAGCAGTGGAGAATCACTAGGAAGTTGAATAAATCTCATAGGAGTTAGGATGAAGAAGTTATCCCACTTTCAAATCAGGTGATCCCAGTTTTCCTGTTTGGGAATATGACAACTTCTTTGTCATTCTAACAAACCAGGATGAATCGCGATGTAAGAAGTTTGATTTTGATACATAAAGTAGTGGAGAATCACTAGGAAGTTGAATAAATCTCATAGGAGTTAGGATGAAGAAGCTATCCCACTTTCAAACCAGGTGATCCTTGTTTTCCTATTTGGGAATATGACAATTTATTTGTCATTCTAATCAAACCAGGATGAATCGCGATGTAAGAAGCTTGATGTTGATACATAAAGTAGTGGAGAATCACTAGGAAGTTGAATAAATCTCATAGGAGTTAGGATGAAGAAGCTATCCCACTTTCAAATCAGGTGATCCTTGTTTTCCTGTTTGGAATATGACAACTTCTTTGTCATTCTAATCAAACCAAATGAACGCGATGTAAGAAGCTTGATTTTGATACATAAAGTAGTGGAGAATCACCAGGAAGTTGAATAAATCTCATAGGAGTTAGGATGAAGAAGTTATCCCACTTTCAAATCAGGTGATCCTTGTTTTCCTGTTTGGGAATATGACAACTTATTTGTCATTCTAATCAAACCAGGATGAATCGCGATGTAAGAAGCTTGATGTTGATACAAAAAGTAGTGGAGAATCACTAGGAAGTTGAATAAATCTCATAGGAGTTAGGATGAATAAGCTATCCCACTTTCAAATCAGGTAATCCCAACTTTTGTGTTTGGGAATATGACAACTTCTTTGTCATTCTAATCAAACCAAGAGAATTGCGATGTAAGAAGCTTGATTTTGATACATAAGGTAGTGGAGAAACAATAGGAAGTTGAATAAATCTCATAGGAGTTAGGATGAAGAAGCTATCCCACTTTCAAATCATGTGATCCTTGTTTTCCTATTTGGGAATATGACAATTTATTTGTCATTCTAATCAAACCAGGATGAATCGTGTGGGAACCGAAATTCGCACTGTCGATTTCCGTTTAAATAAGGAAACTAAGAAAACCCTAGTTTCCCAGAGGACCCGGATATCTGTTAATTACCACACGTCAAGCAATCAGAACACGAGAATAACAACGATAAAAATAAGAAATCGAAAAGAGAGCAAAAATAGATCTTATTCCGAATCTGCGTATGAGCGTTACAACAAGGTATAAGCCTGGGCTCGAGAGCTGTCGGCGAGATTCCTAGTTCTAGCAACCCTAAGACGGCTAAACCTAATTGAGTCGCAGCTCGAAATAACAAAAACGGAAAGTTGCCTAAATCGCTCTAAGTGCTAAGTTTGCTCTGAAAAAGTTCTTTCTTGCTCCTCGCCTAGGACTCCTTATATACTAGCTCCAAGGTCGGTTTACGCTTTTACTCTTCTGCCCTTAAGCCGTCATAGCATAAAAATGGAGATATTCCATTTTTCCCGATCTTCACAATTATCTTCAAAACTTCCGTATTTATCCGCGGAAACTTGACATTTATCCTTCCTCGCGGGCCAAGCGCGAACCATGCTGTGGTTCACGGGCTTTTGGTTAGGAAAATCGTAGGATGGGCCTCGAGTCGTGTTTTAGGTCCCTTTGGGCCGTCTTCCGACTCGACACGTTTACTACGAGTTTTCCGCGGTTTCTAATCCGCGAAGTTTGATCGATGAATTAGAATAGCGGGAATCATAGACTGAGCTTGCTACGGTCTTCGGGAGATAGCATTCGAAGGTTTGACGAGAATGCAAGGACTGGTGTCGTATCGATGTTCGGAAAGGTTCAATCGCTATACAGCGACCGATCTTTGGCTCGAGCCCGGTCGCTATGTAGCGACCGAGCGAAACGAGTGCTCGGTCGCTACGTAGCGACCGAGCTTCGGCTTGAGCTCAGTCGCTACGTAGCGACCGAGCGGACGATCGCTCGGTCGCTACGTAGCGACCGAGCTTTGGCTCGAGCTCGGTCGCTACGTAGCGACCGAGCGGGACGATCGCTCGGTCGCTACGTAGCGACCGAGCTTTTGGCTCGAGCTCGGTCGCTACGTAGCGACCGAGCGGGACGATCGCTCGGTCGCTACGTAGCGACCGAGCTTTGGCTCGAGCTCGGTCGCTACGTAGCGACCGAGCGGGACGATCGCTCGGTCGCTACGTAGCGACCGAGCTTGGCTGAGCTCGGTCGCTACGTAGCGACCGAGCGGGACGATCGCTCGGTCGCTACGTAGCGACCGAGCTTGGCTCGAGCTCGGTCGCTACGTAGCGACCGAGCGGGACGATCGCTCGGTCGCTACGTAGCGACCGAGCTTGGCTGAGCTCGGTCGCTACGTAGCGACCGAGCGGGACGATCGCTCGGTCGCTACGTAGCGACCGAGCTTGGCTCGAGCTCGGTCGCTACGTAGCGACCGAGCGGGACGATCGCTCGGTCGCTACGTAGCGACCGAGCTTTGGCTCGAGCTCGGTCGCTACGTAGCGACCGAGCGGGACGATCGCTCGGTCGCTACGTAGCGACCGAGCTTGGCTCGAGCTCGGTCGCTACGTAGCGACCGAGCGGGACGATCGCTCGGTCGCTACGTAGCGACCGAGCTTTGGCTCGAGCTCGGTCGCTACGTAGCGACCGAGCGGGACGATCGCTCGGTCGCTACGTAGCGACCGAGCTTTGGCTCGAGCTCGGTCGCTACGTAGCGACCGAGCGGGACGATCGCTCGGTCGCTACGTAGCGACCGAGCGGGACGATTGCTCGGTCGCTACGTAGCGACCGAGCTTTGGCTTGAGCTCGGTTGCTACGTAGCGACCGAGCGGGACGATCGTTTGGTTTGAATCCCAAAGAATACTTCTTCGTAGAAATAACCTCGTATAGTTTATTTCGACGAAAATTACATCCCTTCTTTAACCCTTTCGGAAATACGATCTCTGAGGATTTTCGGATGGTAATTCCGTCGTAACCGTTTTTGACCCCAACAGTTAGCCCCCCAGCCCGTTAGGATCATGCATGGGGGGATCCTAGCGTGCGGTTAGGCATGTTTGGCAAGTTAGGCGTGATGGATGGAATTAATATGCGAAAGTCCGAGCTTGAATAGTAAATCCTCATGTCTTATAAGAAGAGAGGTAACTTGTTCCATAATTTTTTCACTTTCTTGTTTTTCTCTAAGATCTTTCAAAAACTTTCTATCTTTCTCTCCACCCTTTTCCTCTATTCTCTTAAGAGAAGTGTAAAGATGTCGAGCAAGAAAAAGATTGCGAAAAAAGGGTCTTCGTCCGCGAGTCCTTACGAAGAGCTCGTCGTTCCGAAGACGGAGTTCGTGCCTCACTCGGTGCATCCTGCCGAGAACGAGGCATGGTGGGTTGCTCATTATGGCTCGTTGATCCCTCCCAAGGAGAAGCCATTCCCGGTCCTGGTCCATCGTGGAGTCGAGGGAAAAGACGCAAGTAGGACCACTGACGAGTTTCTCGCGACGATGCGGTCGTTCTACCGCATCCCGGATGTTGTGGAGTTCCGGGTTCCCTGCCGCGGGGAATGTGCTAACAACCCCCCGGAGGGTTACTTTACTTGTTATGAGGTGTTCATAGTGCGTTGTCGCCTCTGGTTCCCCATACCCGAAATTCTCGTCCGAGTGTTGGACCGTTTTGAAGTCGCGATAAGTCAGTTGACACCCCTTGCCATTCAGCACCTTATTGGGATCTTGATCCTAAGCTATGAGCATGGCCTTTCCCTTTCCGTCGATCATTATGAAGCGCTTTTGAGGCTTCAACTTGTCAAGGATACGGATAAGCATAGGTTTGTCCCTCGGAAATTTATGTCGGTGGTTAAGAAGTTCATTTCGAACTTCAACTCGTGGAAGAAGTTCTTTTTCTTTGTTCGTTTGGACGCTGCGTCCGTCGAAGAGAGTTGCATTCCACTGTTCCGGAGGTTGCCGAACAATCGTCCCTTCATCAATCCTCTTGCTCCGTTCCCTGAGGATATTATCGCGGTGAGGGATCTTCTCAGGAATGGTCCCTTCTTCTGGACTTCTTTCACGCCGAGAAGGGTTCGGAAGGCGCTGAAATTTGTGCAACCTGGTCCAGCTTTGGACGCGGATACGGGAAGCGACTCCGAACCCGACGGCCAGAGTCCCGTTGAAGTTCCGACAGCCGCGCCGGAGTCGAGCTCTTGGAAGGGAAAAGACGTCGATCTCGGCGACATAGAGTTTTCGATGGATGACTCTATGCTTCCAGGATGGGATCCGAACCTTGCTTACGGCGACGGAAGCGGTTCGAGCGAAGCCCCCATTCCGGACTTCGATGATTTCTTTGCTGGGCTGCCATCGGGTTTCGATGCTCCTCCTCCTACGAAAGAATCGGCGAGGCCGAGAGTCGTTGCGGAAGGATCTCGCATCATCAATGGGGTTAGTTTTTTTTTGGGAATTTTTAAGTGATTGTCCTATGTATGGATTTGTAACACGCCTATTGATTTTGCAGGGCCTGAGCTTGCTGGGCTCGGCCATCGAGGCGGGTCATAGAGAAGCCATGGTTACCGCTTCAAGGCGGAGAAAGCGGAGCGGGATCTCGCCCGCGTGCAAGGCGAGATGCTGGAGCGAGAGGCACAGCTTACTCGTGATCATGCGCGGGCTGTTCGCAGATCGGAGAGGAAAGGCAAAAGAGAGATCGTCGAGGTGATGAAGACTCGCGCATCTCAGTTCCAGGTTGAGTACGGGAATCTTAAGAATGCCTTTACCTCGGTGGGCGACTTTCGCGAGTGCCGTGGTTCGGTCGGAAGTCTTTGGAGGACGCAAGCCGACGACTATGTGTTTGAAGAAGAAATGAGCTTGATGAAGAGTGGGATGAGTGACCGTGCCCACGCTGAGGCGCTTATCCCTCCGATCGACGAGAGGATTCAAGGGTTCTGGGATTCCATCCCGGTTTCTCCTGATACCGAGGAGGTCCCGATCGATTTTCACGGCGGTGGCGAGGAAGTGGATCGTCCTGCGGATGCGTTTGGTGCTTCGTTGTCCGGGGACTTCGACTTTGGATTATGAGGGATGGATCAGTTATCCTTGTTTTCGGTCGAATGTGGCCTTTTGAATTTGGATTTCGTTTAGGCCACGATGGCCGTATTTGTATTTCCGGGACTGGCCGTTGGTGGCTTTGAATCCCTTGCCGCTTTACGCGGTTTATTTATATGATAAATGTTTCGTTTCGAGTTTTTCCTGAGTAGGGTTGAAGTAAATACGAGTTGTCGTCTCGTATGTAGTTCTAATTAGACGTTCGATCTGTTGGTTCGTTCGTGATTTTCGTAAAAATTTATCTGTCTTTACGATTTTCGAGAACATTGAGATACGAACGGAGAGGCATGGTTTATGATCTCGTATCTTTTAGATATCATGCCTTGAGATGTTTGAGACCAGAGCGTTGGGTTTAGGGCAAGACCTAGGTTTACTTTCGGTTAAGGTTTGTGCGGTGACTAGCCGGCTATCGTTTTTCCTGTTGCGATTTCTTCCTGACTCGCACCGGTTTAAAGTCCGCGATATGTTCTCGGCTTATATGACTTGTATGGTACGAATCGAGCATCTTCTCAGAATCTGGAAGTGCTAAACCAAAATTTCGGATTTTTGTTGTAGCGCGCTTTTGTCCTTGTGCTGGACGTTTTTAAAGATCAAAAGAGTGATCGGATTGCGTTTGTTTAAGACGGCTGGCGTGTTCGTCGGGGCCAATCGACGAACGGGGTGTAAGGTTTTTAGTGGTCGCGTTCGGACAATTTGTTTAGCATTGTCCTCGAATTTTAACTTTTTGCGACGTCTCGCAGTTATTTTCGAGGATTATGCGTGTTTGAAAGGTGATAATCTTTACGATTTTTGGGCCGGATGAGGCCGCAGACGAGCGTAAACTGAAGCGTAAGCGTTTTCGATAAAAAGACAGTGTATATTGTAAAAATTTTTATGTTTCTAAAAACTCGATTACAATAATGGCGATTGTGGGAGTATACGAGTATACGCACCCACTCCCCCCCCCCTTTTTAGAGAGGGGGATAGCTGAACTCGTCTTTTGACAAGCTGCCTACGTACCCCTTTCGAGGATCAAGCCATCTCGTAGTTCTGTTTCATGCCGCGAGTGTTCTTACTCGGCGGTTGGTGTCGCGATGTCCGCCTTGACCGTGTCGATCGTGGCTGGGTCGACGCTATTTTCCGGATGTTCCGGTTGAGTTGTCGCGTGGGCTTCGGATTTATGTCGAGCTTCGACGTCCGATGCGTTTGCGTTGACAGACGATTTTACTTCGTCCTTGTGCGGGGTGCTTTTGGCCGAAGATCGATCTATCTTCGCGCGTTTGCCGTTTGCAGAAGCCGTGATTTGCCTTAACTTATGCTCCGCGAGGAAGCATAGTCGCGACTGTTTTTGGCATCCCCAGATGGCCGCGACTCCGCTCGGCGTTGGGAACTTGAGACCCAGGTGGTAAGTTGACGGAACTGCCTGCATGGCGTTGAGCCATGGGGTTCCCATGATCACGTTGTAGATAGCGGGATGGTCGACTACCGCGAATTCGACGATTTTCGTGATCTCCTTGGCCATGACTGGCAATTGGATTGACCCGAGAGTCATCGACACTTCGCCTGAAAAACCCGTGAGTGGTTTTGGCGTCGGAATTACCTCTCCGAGTTCGATACTCATCCGATTGAGAGTGTCGCGGAAGATTACGTTGACCGTGCTTCCCGTATCGACGAGTACCCTTCCGACTTCTAAATCTCGTATGACGAGATCTATGACGAGAGGGTCGCAGTGAGGTTGGTCGATACCGCCGGCTTCTTCCTCCGTGAAGGTGATCGAGCAATTTTGGCCGTCTCGAGGAGGAGACCATGTAGGCCATTTTGCGCTTGATTCTGCCTTCCGTTGGTAAGCCTTGATGGCTGACACGGTATCGCCGCAGTATTGAGATCCTCCGATGATCATATTGACTCTGCGACGATTGTTATCGTTCCCTTTGTCATCCGGCCTCCTACCGCGTTTATCCCCAGGTTGGTTTCGTTGAGGAGATTTTTCGGCGGGCGGATTTCTGTCCGTCTTTGGAGGCCGATCAGAATCGAGGATGAGATCCTTGACGCTAGTTACTTCCGAAAGCTCTCCAGCGAGCAGCTTCGCGGCCAGTCTTGCTCCTAAGACTTTGCAATTAGTCGTGGAGTGTCCTCGGGATTGGTGGAACTCGCAGAAGGTGTTCTCGTCATACCCTTGATTGCGAGTCCATGTGTTGCCCGTGGTCCGGCCTTGATCCGAACTGATCGCATAGTTATGCGCCCCTTGGAGATCTTCCCCCTCGTGATGGACGTACTTGTCGTTACGAGAGTTCTTCTTTTTCCCCTTCGGATCTGCGTCTTTCGAGGATGGTCTTGCCGGCTTATGTTTTTGCGATAAGACTTTAGTTTCTTCCTCCACTATGATATAGTCTGTTGCTTTGTGGAGGGCGTCCTGGATCGTTCGCGGTTTGTCGAGAGTTATCCATTTTCTGAATTTCGACTTGTACCAGAGCGTCTTTCTCAGCGCGTCGATGGCCACTTTGTCGCTTATCCCGCTGACCCTGGACATTATCAATTTGAATCGGCTGATAAACTCGCGGAGGGGTTCGTCTTCCCTCTGGGAGAGACTCCAGAGATCAACATCGGAGGTTTCCCTGTCTATGAATACAGAGTACTGTTTGAGGAATTCCGATGCGAGCTGTCGAAAACTCCCGATGGTGTTGCGACGAAGGCGTGCGAACCATTCGAGCGCTGCTCCTTCAAGGTTTTCGACGAACAGGCGGCAATAGCCGGCATCCTTTTCGCCGTCCTTCAGTCTTGCTCTTCCCATCGCGATGTGGAAAGCCTGAAGGTGCGCTTTCGGATCGGCCGTACCATCGTACTTCGGTACTTTGATCTTTCCCGGATCGGACACCCTCATGTCCGAAATGCGATTGGTAAAGGGGGTCTTTCGAGCTCCTTCCAGCAGTCGATCGATCTCGGGGGCGCACTAGTAGCATGATGGATTTGAGACTTTACGGCTCTCACTTCTGCCGCAGTCTTGGTGATGTAGTCGCGAGATCGCGGATATCCGATGTCTCGTCAGAGGATTTCCGAGCCTGTCGGCGCTTACTGCGAGTGAGCTCGGTTTGCCTTTCGGCCAGCTCCTCTTGTTCGTTCCAATAGGCGACTTCTTCTTCTTCCGTCATTGGTTTTTCGAACGGGGAGCCTTCCCGAGCGGATCGGCTTCTGGTCCTTCTTGGATGTCTGTCGCCATCCTCGTCGCTGTCGTTGGAGACATCGCTAGGGTCCAGGTCAATGTGTTCGGCTTCGTTATCCTCCGAGTCCTTTGCAGGGAGCGGAAGACTTTCAGAGTTCCCCTTCTCGATGGGAGACTTCTCGCTGGGGTTTTGACCGGAAGGTCGTTCCCGCGCGACTCCTGCTCTATCGAGTGGGGTGGCGAAATCGAGCCTCTTCCCGCGGATTTTGGTGGTTCCGCGGGGACGGATAGCTTGGGTCCTTGCCGTTAAGGTTTCAACCTGTTTGGTCAAGGTATTCACGAGCTTATCCTGTTCTTCCGACCTTTTTTCATAGGTGGCGAACATCTTTTTAAACTCCTCGAGAGTCGCGGCGTTGGCTTGCGCGTTGGCCGCAGATACGTCCGCTACCGGAGTGTGGAGATCGGTGCCGCTGCCTCCGTTAAGGGGAGTTTGCACGTTATCCGCGTCGTTGGTTGACATGTCTGACTGTGTGTGGCTTTTGCGGGTTAGATTGATCCGTAAGTCCCCCTCCTTCTAGCGCCAAACTGTGGGAACCGAAATTCGCACTGTCGATTTCCGTTTAAATAAGGAAACTAAGAAAACCCTAGTTTCCCAGAGGACCCGGATATCTGTTAATTACCACACGTCAAGCAATCAGAACACGAGAATAACAACGATAAAAATAAGAAATCGAAAAGAGAGCAAAATAGATCTTATTCCGAATCTGCGTATGAGCGTTACAACAAGGTATAAGCCTGGGCTCGAGAGCTGTCGGCGAGATTCCTAGTTCTAGCAACCCTAAGACGGCTAAACCTAATTGAGTCGCAGCTCGAAATAACAAAAACGGAAAGTTGCCTAAATCGCTCTAAGTGCTAAGTTTGCTCTGAAAAAGTTCTCTCCTCTGCTCCTCGCCTAGGACTCCTTATATACTAGCTCCAAGGTCGGTTTACGCTTTTACTCTTCTGCCCTTAAGCCGTCATAGCATAAAAATGGAGATATTCCATTTTTCCCGATCTTCACAATTATCTTCAAAACTTCCGTATTTATCCGCGGAAACTTGACATTTATCCTTCCTCGCGGGCCAAGCGCGAACCATGCTGTGGTTCACGGGCTTTTGGTTAGGAAAAATCGTAGGATGGGCCTCGAGTCGTGTTTTAGGTCCCTTTGGGCCGTCTTCCGACTCGACACGTTTACTACGAGTTTTCCGCGGTTTCTAATCCGCGAAGTTTGATCGATGAATTAGAATAGCGGGAAACATAGACTGAGCTTGCTACGGTCTTCGGGAGATAGCATTCGAAGGTTTGACGAGAATGCAAGGACTGGTGTCGTATCGATGTTCGGAAAGGTTCAATCGCTATACAGCGACCGATCTTTGGCTCGAGCCCGGTCGCTATGTAGCGACCGAGCGAAACGAGTGCTCGGTCGCTACGTAGCGACCGAGCTTCGGCTTGAGCTCGGTCGCTACGTAGCGACCGAGCGGGACGATCGCTCGGTCGCTACGTAGCGACCGAGCTTTGGCTCGAGCTCGGTCGCTACGTAGCGACCGAGCGGGACGATCGCTCGGTCGCTACGTAGCGACCGAGCTTTGGCTCGAGCTCGGTCGCTACGTAGCGACCGAGCGGGACGATCGCTCGGTCGCTACGTAGCGACCGAGCTTTGGCTCGAGCTCGGTCGCTACGTAGCGACCGAGCGGGACGATCGCTCGGTCGCTACGTAGCGACCGAGCTTGGCTGAGCTCGGTCGCTACGTAGCGACCGAGCGGGACGATCGCTCGGTCGCTACGTAGCGACCGAGCTTTGGCTCGAGCTCGGTCGCTACGTAGCGACCGAGCGGGACGATCGCTCGGTCGCTACGTAGCGACCGAGCGGGACGATCGCTCGGTCGCTACGTAGCGACCGAGCTTGGCTGAGCTCGGTCGCTACGTAGCGACCGAGCGGGACGATCGCTCGGTCGCTACGTAGCGACCGAGCTTGGCTGAGCTCGGTCGCTACGTAGCGACCGAGCGGGACGATCGCTCGGTCGCTACGTAGCGACCGAGCTTTGGCTCGAGCTCGGTCGCTACGTAGCGACCGAGCGGGACGATCGCTCGGTCGCTACGTAGCGACCGAGCTTTGGCTCGAGCTCGGTCGCTATGTAGCGACCGAGCGGGACGATCGCTCGGTCGCTACGTAGCGACCGAGCTTGGCTGAGCTCGGTCGCTACGTAGCGACCGAGCGGGACGATCGCTCGGTCGCTACGTAGCGACCGAGCTTTGGCTCGAGCTCGGTCGCTACGTAGCGACCGAGCGGGACGATCGCTCGGTCGCTACGTAGCGACCGAGCTTTGGCTCGAGCTCGGTCGCTATGTAGCGACCGAGCGGGACGATCGCTCGGTCGCTACGTAGCGACCGAGCTTGGCTGAGCTCGGTCGCTACGTAGCAACCGAGCGGGACGATCGCTCGGTCGCTACGTAGCGACCGAGCTTTGGCTCGAGCTCGGTCGCTACGTAGCGACCGAGCGGGACGATTGCTCGGTCGCTACGTAGCGACCGAGCTTTGGCTTGAGCTCGGTTGCTACGTAGCGACCGAGCGGGACGATCGTTTGGTTTGAATCCCAAAGAATACTTCTTCGTAGAAATAACCTCGTATAGTTTATTTCGACGAAAAATTACATCCCTTCTTTAACCCTTTCGGAAATACGATCTCTGAGGATTTTCGGATGGTAATTCCGTCGTAACCATTTTTGACCCCAACAAATCGCGATGTAAAAAGCTTGATGTTGATACATAAAGTAGGGGAGAATCACTAGGAAGTTGAATAAATCTCATAGGAGTTAGGATGAAGAAGTTATCCCACTTTCAAATCATGTGATCCCAGTTTTCCTGTTTGGGAATATGACAATTTCTTTGTCATATTAACAAACCAGGATGAATCGCGATGGAAGAAGTTTGATTTTGATACAAAAAGTAGTGGACAATCACTAGGAAGTTGAATAAATCTCATAGGAGTTAGGATGAAGAAGCTATCCCACTTTCAAACCAGGTGATCCTTGTTTTCCTATTTGGGAATATGACAATTTATTTGTCATTCTAATCAAACCAGGATGAATCGCGATGTAAGAAGCTTGATGTTGATACATAAAGTAGTGCAGAATCACTAGGAAGTTGAATAAATCTCATAGGAGTTAGGATGAAGAAGGTATCCCACTTTCAAATCAGGTGATCCTTGTTTTCCTGTTTGGGAATATGACAACTTCTTTGTCATTCTAATCAAACCAAGAGAATTGCGATGTAAGAAGCTTGATTTTGATACATAAGGTAGTGGAGAAACAATAGAAGTTGAATAAATCTCATAGGAGTTAGGATGAAGAAGCTATCCCACTTTCAAATCATGTGATCCTTGTTTTCCTATTTGGGAATATGACAATTTATTTGTCATTCTAATCAAACCAGGATGAATCGCGATGTAAGAAGCTTGATGTTGATACATAAAGTAGGGGAGAATCACTAGGAAGTTGAATAAATCTCATAGGAGTTAGGATGAAGAAGTTATCCCACTTTCAAATCATGTGATCCCAGTTTTCCTGTTTGGGAATATGACAATTTCTTTGTCATATTAACAAACCAGGATGAATCGCGATGGAAGAAGTTTGATTTTGATACAAAAAGTAGTGGAGAATCACTAGGAAGTTGAATAAATCTCATAGGAGTTAGGATGAAGAAGCTATCCCACTTTCAAACCAGGTGATCCTTGTTTTCCTATTTGGGAATATGACAATTTATTTGTCATTCTAATCAAACCAGGATGAATCACAATGTAAGAAGCTTGATGTTGATACATAAAGTAGTGGAGAATCACTAGGAAGTTGAATAAATCTCATAGGAGTTAGGATGAAGAAGTTATCCCACTTTCAAATCATGTGATCCCAGTTTTCCTCTTTGGGAATATGACAACTTCTTTGTCATTCTAACAAACCAGGATGAATCGCGATGGAAGAAGTTTGATTTTGATACATAAACTAGTGGAGAATCACTAGGAAGTTGAATAAATCTCATAGGAGTTAGGATGAAGAAGCTATCCCACTTTCAAATCAGGTGATCCTTGTTTTCCTATTTGGGAATATGACAATTTATTTGTCATTCTAATCAAACCAGGATGAATCGCGATGTAAGAAGCTTGATGTTGATACAGAAAGTAGTGGAGAATCACTAGGAAGTTGAATAAATCTCATAGGAGTTAGGATGAAGAAGCTATCCCACTTTCAAACCAGGTGATCCTTGTTTTCCTATTTGGGAATATGACAATTTATTTGTCATTCTAATCAAACCAGGATGAATCGCGATGTAAGAAGCTTGATGTTGATACATAAAGTAGTGGAGAATCACTAGGAAGTTGAATAAATCTCATAGGAGTTAGGATGAAGAAGCTATCCCACTTTCAAACCAGGTGATCCTTGTTTTCCTGTTTGGGAATATGACAACTTCTTTGTCATTCTAATCAAACCGAGAATCCGCGATGTAAGAAGCTTGATTTTGATACATAAAGTAGTGGAGAATCACCAGGAAGTTGAATAAATCTCATAGGAGTTAGGATGAAGAAGTTATCCCACTTTCAAATCAGGTGATCCTTGTTTTCCTGTTTGGGAATATGACAACTTATTTGTCATTCTAATCAAACCAGGATGAATCGCGATGTAAGAAGCTTGATGTTGATACAAAAAGTAGTGGAGAATCACTAGGAAGTTGAATAAATCTAATAGGAGTTAGGATGAAGAAGCTATCCCACTTTCAAATCAGGTGATCCCATTTTCTGTGTTTGGGAATATGACAACTTCTTTGTCATTCCAATCAAACCAAGAGAATCGCGATGTAAGAAGTTTGATTTTGATACATAAAGTAATGGAGAATCACTAGGAAGTTGAGTAAATCCCATAGGAGTTAGGATGAAGAAGCTATCCCACTTTCAAATCATGTGATCCTTGTTTTCCTATTTGGGAATATGACAATTTATTTGTCATTCTAATCAAACCAGGATGAATCGCGATGTAAGAAGCTTGATGTTGATACATAAAGTAGGGGAGAATCACTAGGAAGTTGAATAAATCTCATAGGAGTTAGGATGAAGAAGTTATCCCACTTTCAAATCATGTGATCCCAGTTTTCCTGTTTGGGAATATGACAACTTCTTTGTCATACTAACAAACCAGGATGAATCGCGATGGAAGAAGTTTGATTTTGATACAGAAAGTAGTGGAGAATCACTAGGAAGTTGAATAAATCTCATAGGAGTTATGATGAAGAAGCTATCCCACTTTCAAACCAGGTGATCCTTGTTTTCCTATTTGGGAATATGACAATTTATTTGTCATTCTAATCAAACCAGGATGAATCGCGATGTAAGAAGCTTGATGTTGATACAGAAAGTAGTGGAGAATCACTAGGAAGTTGAATAAATCTCATAGGAGTTAGGATGAAGAAGCTATCCCACTTTCAAACCAGGTGATCCTTGTTTTCCTGTTTTGGAATATGACAACTTCTTTGTCATTCTAATCAAACCAGGATGAATCACAATGTAAGAAGCTTGATGTTGATACATAAAGTAGTGGAGAATCACTAGGAAGTTGAATAAATCTCATAGGAGTTAGGATGAAGAAGTTATCCCACTTTCAAATCATGTGATCCCAGTTTTCCTCTTTGGGAATATGACAACTTCTTTGTCATTCTAACAAACCAGGATGAATCGCGATGGAAGAAGTTTGATTTTGATACATAAAGTAGTGGAGAATCACTAGGAAGTTGAATAAATCTCATAGGAGTTAGGATGAAGAAGTTATCCCACTTTCAAATCAGGTGATCCTTGTTTTCCTGTTTGGGAATATGACAACTTATTTGTCATTCTAATCAAACCAGGATGAATCGCGATGTAAGAAGCTTGATGTTGATACAAAAAGTAGTGGAGAATCACTAGGAAGTTGAATAAATCTCATAGGAGTTAGGATGAAGAAGCTATCCAACTTTCAAATCAGGTGATCCCAGTTTTTGTGTTTGGGAATATGACAATTTCTTTGTCATTCCAATCAAACCAAGAGAATCGCGATGTTAGAAATTTGATTTTGACACATAAAGTAGTGGAGAATCACTAGGAAGTTGAATAAATCTCATAGGAGTTAGGATGAAGAAGCTATCCCACTTTCAAATCAGGTGATCCTTGTTTTCCTATTTGGGAATATGACAATTTATTTGTCATTCTAATCAAACCAGGATGAATCGCGATGTAAGAAGCTTGATGTTGATACATAAAGTAGTGGAGAATCACTAGGAAGTTGAATAAATCTCATAGGAGTTAGGATGAAGAAGTTATCCCACTTTCAAATCAGGTGATCCCAGTTTTCCTGTTTGGGAATATGACAATTTCTTTGTCATTTAATCAAACCAGGATGAATCGCGATGGAAGAAGTTTGATTTTGATACAAAAGTAGTGGAGAATCACTAGGAAGTTGAATAAATCTCATAGGAGTTAGGATGAAGAAGCTATCCCACTTTCAAATCAGGTGATCCTTGTTTTCCTATTTGGGAATATGACAATTTATTTGTCATTCTAATCAAACCAGGATGAATCGCGATGTAAGAAGCTTGATGTTGATACATAAAGTAGTGGAGAATCACTAGGAAGTTGAATAAATCTCATAGGAGTTAGGATGAAGAAGTTATCCCACTTTCAAATCATGTGATCCCAGTTTTCATGTTTGGGAATATGACAACTTCTTTGTCATTCTAATCAAACCAGGATGAATCGCGATGTAAGAAGTTTGATTTTGATACATAAATTAGTGGAGAACCATTAGGAAGTTGAATAAATCTCATAGGAGTTAGGATGAAGAAGCTATCCCACTTTCAAATCAGGTGATCCTTGTTTTCCTATTTGGGAATATGACAATTTATTTGTCATTCTAATCAAACCAGGATGAATCGCGATGTAAGAAGCTTGATGTTGATACATAAAGTAGTGGAGAATCACTAGGAAGTTGAATAAATCTCATAGGAGTTAGGATGAAGAAGCTATCCCACTTTCATACCAGGTGATCCTTGTTTTCCTATTTGGGAATATGACAATTTATTTGTCATTCTAATCAAACCAGGATGAATCGCGATGTAAGAAGCTTGATGTTGATACATATAGTAGTGGAGAATCACTAGGAAGTTGAATAAATCTCATTGGAGTTAGGATGAAGAAGCTATCCCACTTTCAAACCAGGTGATCCTTGTTTTCCTGTTTGGGAATATGACAACTTCTTTGTCATTCTAATCAAACCGAGAACCGCGATGTAAGAAGCTTGATTTTGATACATAAAGTAGTGGAGAATCACCAGGAAGTTGAATAAATCTCATAGGAGTTAGGATGAAGAAGTTATCCCACTTTCAAATCAGGTGATCCTTGTTTTCCTGTTTGGGAATATGACAACTTATTTGTCATTCTAATCAAACCAGGATGAATCGCGATGTAAGAAGCTTGATGTTGATACAAAAAGTAGTGGAGAATCACTAGGAAGTTGAATAAATCTCATAGGAGTTAGGATGAAGAAGCTATCCCACTTTCAAATCAGGTGATCCCATTTTTTGTGTTTGGGAATATGACAACTTCTTTGTCATTCCAATCAAACCAAGAGAATCGCGATGTAAGAAGTTTGATTTTGATACATAAAGTAGTGGAGAATCACTAGGAAGTTGAATAAATCCCATAGGAGTTAGGATGAAGAAGCTATCCCACTTTCAAATCATGTGATCCTTGTTTTCCTATTTGGGAATATGACAATTTATTTGTCATTCTAATCAAACCAGGATGAATCGCGATGTAAGAAGCTTGATGTTGATACATAAAGTAGGGGAGAATCACTAGGAAGTTGAATAAATCTCATAGGAGTTAGGATGAAGAAGTTATCCCACTTTCAAATCATGTGATCCCAGTTTTCCTGTTTGGGAATATGACAACTTCTTTGTCATTCTAACAAACCAGGATGAATCGCGATGGAAGAAGTTTGATTTTGATACAAAAAGTAGTGGAGAATCACTAGGAAGTTGAATAAATCTCATAGGAGTTAGGATGAAGAAGCTATCCCACTTTCAAACCAGGTGATCCTTGTTTTCCTATTTGGGAATATGACAATTTATTTGTCATTCTAATCAAACCAGGATGAATCGCGATGTAAGAAGCTTGATGTTGATACATAAAGTAGTGCAGAATCACTAGGAAGTTGAATAAATCTCATAGGAGTTAGGATGAAGAAGGTATCCCACTTTCAAATCAGGTGATCCTTGTTTTCCTGTTTGGAATATGACAACTTCTTTGTCATTCTAATCAAACCAGGATGAATCGCGATGTAAGAAGCTTGATGTTGATACATAAAGTAGTGGAGAATCACTAGGAAGTTGAATAAATCTCATAGGAGTTAGGATGAAGAAGTTATCCCACTTTCAAATCAGGTGATCCCAGTTTTCCTGTTTGGGAATATGACAGCTTCTTTGTCACTCTAATCAAACCAGGATGAATCGCGATGTAAGAAGCTTGATTTTGATACATAAAGTAGTTGACAATCACTAGGAAGTTGAATAAATCTCATAGGTGTTAGGATGAAGAAGCTATCCCACTTTCAAATCAGGTGATCCTTGTTTTCCTATTTGGGAATATGACAATTTATTTGTCATTCTAATCAAACCAGGATGAATCGCGATGTAAGAAGCTTGATGTTGATACATAAAGTAGTGGAGAATCACTAGGAAGTTGAATAAATCTCATAGGAGTTAGGATGAAGAAGTTATCCCACTTTCAAATCATGTGATCCCAGTTTTCCTCTTTGGGAATATGACAACTTCTTTGTCATTCTAACAAACCAGGATGAATCGCGATGGAAGAAGTTTGATTTTGATACAAAAAGTAGTGGAGAATCACTAGGAAGTTGAATAAATCTCATAGGAGTTAGGATGAAGAAGCTATCCCACTTTCAAATCAGGTGATCCTTGTTTTCCTATTTGGGAATATGACAATTTATTTGTCATTCTAATCAAACCAGGATGAATCGCGATGTAAGAAGCTTGATGTTGATACAGAAAGTAGTGGAGAATCACTAGGAAGTTGAATAAATCTCATAGGAGTTAGGATGAAGAAGCTATCCCACTTTCAAATCAGGTGATCCTTGTTTTCCTATTTGGGAATATGACAATTTATTTGTCATTCTAATCAAACCAGGATGAATCGCGATGTAAGAAGCTTGATGTTGATACATAAAGTAGTGGAGAATCACTAGGAAGTTGAATAAATCTCATAGGAGTTAGGATGAAGAAGCTATCCCACTTTCAAACCAGGTGATCCTTGTTTTCCTGTTTGGGAATATGACAACTTCTTTGTCATTCTAATCAAACCAAGAGAACCGCGATGTAAGAAGCTTGATTTTGATACATAAAGTAGTGGAGAATCACCAGGAAGTTGAATAAATCTCATAGGAGTTAGGATGAAGAAGTTATCCCACTTTCAAATCAGGTGATCCTTGTTTTCCTGTTTGGGAATATGACAACTTATTTGTCATTCTAATCAAACCAGGATGAATCGCGATGTAAGAAGCTTGATGTTGATACAAAAGTAGTGGAGAATCACTAGGAAGTTGAACAAATCTAATAGGAGTTAGGATGAAGAAGCTATCCCACTTTCAAATCAGGTGATCCCATTTTTTGTGTTTGGGAATATGACAACTTCTTTGTCATTCCAATCAAACCAAGAGAATCGCGATGTAAGAAGTTTGATTTTGATACATAAAGTAGTGGAGAATCACTAGGAAGTTGAATAAATCCCATAGGAGTTAGGATGAAGAAGCTATCCCACTTTCAAATCAGGTGATCCTTGTTTTCCTATTTGGAAATATGACAATTTATTTGTCATTCTAATCAAACCAGGATGAATCGCGATGTAAGAAGCTTTATGTTGATACATAACGTAAGGGAGAATTACTAGGAAGTTGAATAAATCTCATAGGAGTTAGGATGAAGAAGTTATCCCACTTTCAAATCATGTGATCCCAGTTTTCCTGTTTGGGAATATGACAACTTCTTTGTCATACTAACAAACCAGGATGAATCGCGATGGAAGAAGTTTGATTTTGATACATAAAGTAGTGGAGAATCACTAGGAAGTTGAATAAATCTCATAGGAGTTAGGATGAAGAAGCTATCCCACTTTCAAATCAGGTGATCCTTGTTTTCCTATTTGGGAATATGACAATTTATTTGTCATTCTAATCAAACCAGGATGAATCGCGATGTAAGAAGCTTGATGTTGATACATAAAGTAGTGGAGAATCACTAGGAAGTTGAATAAATCTCATAGGAGTTAGGATGAAGAAGCTATCCCACTTTCAAATCAGGTGATCCTTGTTTTCCTGTTTGGGAATATGACAACTTCTTTGTCATTCTAATCAAACCAGGATGAATCGCGATGTAAGAAGCTTGATTTTGATACATAAAGTAGTGGAGAATCACTAGGAAGTTGAATAAATCTCATAGGAGTTAGGATGAAGAAGTATCCCACTTTCAAATCAGGTGATCCCAGTTTTCCTGTTTGGGAATATGACAACTTCTTTGTCATTCTAATCAAACCAGGATGAATCGCGATGTAAGAAGCTTGAATTGGATAATAAAGTAGTGGAGAATCACTAGGAAGTTGAATAAATCTCATAGGAGTTAGGATGAAGAAGCTATCCCACTTTCAAATCATGTGATCCTTGTTTTCCTATTTGGGAATATGACAATTTATTTGTCATTCTAATCAAACCAGGATGAATCGCGATGTAAGAAGCTTGATGTTGATACAGAAAGTAGTGGAGAATCACTAGGAAGTTGAATAAATCTCATAGGAGTTAGGATGAAGAAGTTATCCCACTTTCAAATCATGTGATCCCAGTTTTCCTGTTTGGGAATATGACAATTTCTTTGTCATTCTAACAAACCAGGATGAATCGCGATGTAAGAAGTTGATTTTGATACAAAAGTAGTGGAGAATCACTAGGAAGTTGAATAAATCTCATAGGAGTTAGGATGAAGAAGCTATCCCACTTTCAAATCAGGTGATCCTTGTTTTCCTATTTGGGAATATGACAATTTATTTGTCATTCTAATCAAACCAGGATGAATCGCGATGTAAGAAGCTTGATGTTGATACATAAAGTAGTGGAGAATCACTAGGAAGTTGAATAAATCTCATAGGAGTTAGGATGAAGAAGCTATCCCACTTTCAAATCAGGTGATCCTTGTTTTCCTGTTTGGGAATATGACAACTTCTTTGTCATTCTAATCAAACCAGGATGAATCGCGATGTAAGAAGCTTGATGTTGATACATAAAGTAGTGGAGAATCACTAGGAAGTTGAATAAATCTCATAGGAGTTAGGATGAAGAAGTTATCCCACTTTCAAATCAGGTGATCCCAGTTTTCCTGTTTGGGAATATGACAACTTCTTTGTCATTCTAATCAAACCAGGATGAATCGCGATGTAAGAAGTTTGATTTTGATACATAAAGTAGTGGAGAATCACTAGGAAGTTGAATAAATCTCATAGGAGTTAGGATGAAGAAGCTATCCCACTTTCAAATCAGGTGATCCTTGTTTTCCTATTTGGGAATATGACAATTTATTTGTCATTCTAATCAAACCAGGATGAATCGCGATGTAAGAAGCTTGATGTTGATACATAAAGTAGTGGAGAATCACTAGGAAGTTGAATAAATCTCATAGGAGTTAGGATGAAGAAGTTATCCCACTTTCAAATCATGTGATCCCAGTTTTCCTGTTTGGGAATATGACAACTTCTTTGTCATTCTAACAAACCAGGATGAATCGCGATGGAAGAAGTTTGATTTTGATACATAAAGTAGTGGAGAATCACTAGGAAGTTGAATAAATCTCATAGGAGTTAGGATGAAGAAGCTATCCCACTTTCAAATCAGGTGATCCTTGTTTTCCTATTTGGGAATATGACAATTTATTTGTCATTCTAATCAAACCAGGATGAATCGCGATGTAAGAAGCTTGATGTTGATACAGAAAGTAGTGGAGAATCACTAGGAAGTTGAATAAATCTCATAGGAGTTAGGATGAAGAAGCTATCCCACTTTCAAATCATGTGATCCTTGTTTTCCTATTTGGGAATATGACAATTTATTTGTCATTCTAATCAAACCAGGATGAATCGCGATGTAAGAAGCTTGATGTTGATACATATAGTAGTGGAGAATCACTAGGAAGTTGAATAAATCTCATTGGAGTTAGGATGAAGAAGCTATCCCACTTTCAAACCAGGTGATCCTTGTTTTCCTGTTTGGGAATATGACAACTTCTTTGTCATTCTAATCAAACCAAGAGAATCGCGATGGAAGAAGTTTGATTTTGATACAAAAAGTAGTGGAGAATCACCAGGAAGTTGAATAAATCTCATAGGAGTTAGGATGAAGAAGTTATCCCACTTTCAAATCAGGTGATCCTTGTTTTCCTGTTTGGGAATATGACAACTTATTTGTCATTCTAATCAAACCAGGATGAATCGCGATGTAAGAAGCTTGATGTTGATACAAAAAGTAGTGGAGAATCACTAGGAAGTTGAACAAATCTAATAGGAGTTAGGATGAAGAAGCTATCCCACTTTCAAATCAGGTGATCCCATTTTTTGTGTTTGGGAATATGACAACTTCTTTGTCATTCCAATCAAACCAAGAGAATCGCGATGTAAGAAGTTTGATTTTGATACATAAAGTAGTGGAGAATCACTAGGAAGTTGAATAAATCTCATAGGAGTTAGGATGAAGAAGCTATCCCACTTTCAAATCAGGTGATCCTTGTTTTCCTATTTGGGAATATGACAATTTATTTGTCATTCTAATCAAACCAGGATGAATCGCGATGTAAGAAGCTTGATGTTGATACATAAAGTAGGGGAGAATCACTAGGAAGTTGAATAAATCTCATAGGAGTTAGGATGAAGAAGTTATCCCACTTTCAAATCATGTGATCCCAGTTTTCCTGTTTGGGAATATGACAACTTCTTTGTCATACTAACAAACCAGGATGAATCGCGATGGAAGAAGTTTGATTTTGATACAGAAAGTAGTGGAGAATCACTAGGAAGTTGAATAAATCTCATAGGAGTTAGGATGAAGAAGCTATCCCACTTTCAAACCAGGTGATCCTTGTTTTCCTATTTGGGAATATGACAATTTATTTGTCATTCTAATCAAACCAGGATGAATCGCGATGTAAGAAGCTTGATGTTGATACATAAAGTAGTGGAGAATCACTAGGAAGTTGAATAAATCTCATAGGAGTTAGGATGAAGAAGCTATCCCACTTTCAAATCAGGTGATCCTTGTTTTCCTGTTTGGAATATGACAACTTCTTTGTCATTCTAATCAAACCAGGATGAATCGCGATGTAAGAAGCTTGATGTTGATACATAAAGTAGTGGAGAATCACTAGGAAGTTGAATAAATCTCATAGGAGTTAGGATGAAGAAGTTATCCCACTTTCAAATCAGGTGATCCCAGTTTTCCTGTTTGGGAATATGACAACTTCTTTGTCATTCTAATCAAACCAGGATGAATCGCGATGTAAGAAGTTTGATTTTGATACATAAAGTAGTGGAGAATCACTAGGAAGTTGAATAAATCTCATAGGAGTTAGGATGAAGAAGCTATCCCACTTTCAAATCAGGTGATCCTTGTTTTCCTATTTGGGAATATGACAATTTATTTGTCATTCTAATCAAACCAGGATGAATCGCGATGTAAGAAGCTTGATGTTGATACATAAAGTAGTGGAGAATCACTAGGAAGTTGAATAAATCTCATAGGAGTTAGGATGAAGAAGTTATCCCACTTTCAAATCAGGTGATCCCAGTTTTCCTATTTGGGAATATGACAATTTCTTTGTCATTCTAACAAACCAGGATGAATCGCGATGGAAGAAGTTGATTTTGATACAAAAGTAGTGGAGAATCACTAGGAAGTTGAATAAATCTCATAGGAGTTAGGATGAAGAAGCTATCCCACTTTCAAATCAGGTGATCCTTGTTTTCCTGTTTGGGAATATGACAATTTATTTGTCATTCTAATCAAACCAGGATGAATCGCGATGTAAGAAGCTTTATTTTGATACATAAAGTAATGGAGAATCACTAGGAAGTTGAATAAATCTCATAGGAGTTAGGATGAAGAAGCTGTCCCACTTTCAAATCAGGTGATCCCAGTTTTCATGTTTGGGAAAATGACAACTTCCTTGTCATTCTAATCAAACCAGGAAGAATCACGATGTAAGAAGCTTGATTTGGTACATAAAGTAGTGGAGAACCTTTAGGAAGTTGAATAAATCTCATAGAAGTTAGGGTGAAGAAGCTATCCCACTTTCAAATCAGGTGATCCCAGTTTTCCTGTTTGGGAATATGACAACTTCTTTATCATTCTAATCAAACCAGGATGAATCGCGATGTAAGAAGCTTGAATTGGATACATAAAGTAGTGGAGAACCTTTAGGAAGTTGAATAAATCTCATAGGAGTTAGGATGAAGAAGCTATCCCACTTTCAAATCAGGTGATCCTTGTTTTCCTATTTGGGAATATGACAATTTATTTGTCATTCTAATCAAACCAGGATGAATCGCGATGTAAGAAGCTTGATGTTGATACATAAAGTAGTGGAGAATCACTAGGAAGTTGAATAAATCTCATAGGAGTTAGGATGAAGAAGTTATCCCACTTTCAAATCAGGTGATCCCAGTTTTCCTGTTTGGGAATATGACAATTTCTTTGTCATTCTAATCAAACCAGGATGAATCGCGATGTAAGAAGTTTGATTTTGATACAAAAGTAGTGGAGAATCACTAGGAAGTTGAATAAATCTCATAGGAGTTAGGATGAAGAAGCTATCCCACTTTCAAATCAGGTGATCCTTGTTTTCCTATTTGGGAATATGACAATTTATTTGTCATTCTAATCAAACCAGGATGAATCGCGATGTAAGAAGCTTGATGTTGATACATAAAGTAGTGGAGAATCACTAGGAAGTTGAATAAATCTCATAGGAGTTAGGATGAAGAAGTTATCCCACTTTCAAATCAGGTGATCCCAGTTTTCCTGTTTGGGAATATGACAACTTCTTTGTCATTCTAATCAAACCAGGATGAATCGCGATGTAAGAAGCTTGATTTTGATACATAAAGTAGTGGAGAATCACTAGGAAGTTGAATAAATCTCATAGGAGTTAGGATGAAGAAGCTATCCCACTTTCAAATCAGGTGATCCTTGTTTTCCTGTTTGGGAATATGACAATTTATTTGTCATTCTAATCAAACCAGGATGAATCGCGATGTAAGAAGCTTGATGTTGATACATAAAGTAGTGGAGAATCACTAGGAAGTTGAATAAATCTCATAGGAGTTAGGATGAAGAAGCTATCCCACTTTCAAATCAGGTGATCCTTGTTTTCCTATTTGGGAATATGACAATTTATTTGTCATTCTAATCAAACCAGGATGAATCGCGATGTAAGAAGCTTGATGTTGATACATAAAGTAGTGGAGAATCACTAGGAAGTTGAATAAATCTCATAGGAGTTAGGATGAAGAAGCTATCCCACTTTCAAATCAGGTGATCCCAGTTTTCCTGTTTGGGAATATGACAATTTCTTTGTCATTTAATCAAACCAGGATGAATCGCGATGTAAGAAGTTTGATTTTGATACATAAAGTAGTGGAGAATCACTAGGAAGTTGAATAAATCTCATAGGAGTTAGGATGAAGAAGCTATCCCACTTTCAAATCAGGTGATCCTTGTTTTCCTATTTGGGAATATGACAATTTATTTGTCATTCTAATCAAACCAGGATGAATCGCGATGTAAGAAGCTTGATGTTGATACATAAAGTAGTGGAGAATCACTAGGAAGTTGAATAAATCTCATAGGAGTTAGGATGAAGAAGTTATCCCACTTTCAAATCAGGTGATCCCAGTTTTCCTGTTTGGGAATATGACAACTTCTTTGTCATTCTAATCAAACCAGGATGAATCGCGATGTAAGAAGTTTGATTTTGATACATAAAGTAGTGGAGAATCACTAGGAAGTTGAATAAATCTCATAGGAGTTAGGATGAAGAAGCTATCCCACTTTCAAATCAGGTGATCCTTGTTTTCCTATTTGGGAATATGACAATTTATTTGTCATTCTAATCAAACCAGGATGAATCGCGATGTAAGAAGCTTGATGTTGATACATAAAGTAGTGGAGAATCACTAGGAAGTTGAATAAATCTCATAGGAGTTAGGATGAAGAAGCTATCCCACTTTCAAATCAGGTGATCCTTGTTTTCCTATTTGGGAATATGACAATTTATTTGTCATTCTAATCAAACCAGGATGAATCGCGATGTAAGAAGCTTGATGTTGATACATAAAGTAGTGGAGAATCACTAGGAAGTTGAATAAATCTCATAGGAGTTAGGATGAAGAAGCTATCCCACTTTCAAATCAGGTGATCCTTGTTTTCCTGTTTGGGAATATGACAACTTCTTTGTCATTCTAACAAACCAGGATGAATCGCGATGTAAGAAGCTTGATTTTGATACATAAAGTAGTGGAGAATCACTAGGAAGTTGAATAAATCTCATAGGAGTTAGGATGAAGAAGCTATCCCACTTTCAAATCAGGTGATCCTTGTTTTCCTGTTTGGGAATATGACAACTTATTTGTCATTCTAATCAAACCAGGATGAATCGCGATGTAAGAAGCTTGATGTTGATACAAAAGTAGTGGAGAATCACTAGGAAGTTGAATAAATCTCATAGGAGTTAGGATGAAGAAGTTATCCCACTTTCAAATCAGGTGATCCTTGTTTTCCTGTTTGGGAATATGACAACTTATTTGTCATTCTAATCAAACCAGGATGAATCGCGATGTAAGAAGCTTGATGTTGATACAAAAGTAGTGGAGAATCACTAGGAAGTTGAATAAATCTCATAGGAGTTAGGATGAAGAAGCTATCCCACTTTCAAATCAGGTGATCCCATTTTCTGTGTTTGGGAATATGACAACTTCTTTGTCATTCTAATCAAACCAAGAGAATCGCGATGTAAGAAGCTTGATTTTGATACATAAAGTAGTGGAGAATCACTAGGAAGTTGAATAAATCTCATAGGAGTTAGGATGAAGAAGCTATCCCACTTTCAAATCAGGTGATCCTTGTTTTCCTATTTGGGAATATGACAATTTATTTGTCATTCTAATCAAACCAGGATGAATCGCGATGTAAGAAGCTTGATGTTGATACATAAAGTAGGGAGAATCACTAGGAAGTTGAATAAATCTCATAGGAGTTAGGATGAAGAAGTTATCCCACTTTCAAATCAGTGATCCCAGTTTTCCTGTTTGGGAATATGACAACTTCTTTGTCATTCTAACAAACCAGGATGAATCGCGATGTAAGAAGTTTGATTTTGATACATAAAGTAGTGGAGAATCACTAGGAAGTTGAATAAATCTCATAGGAGTTAGGATGAAGAAGCTATCCCACTTTCAAATCAGGTGATCCTTGTTTTCCTATTTGGGAATATGACAATTTATTTGTCATTCTAATCAAACCAGGATGAATCGCGATGTAAGAAGCTTGATGTTGATACATAAAGTAGTGGAGAATCACTAGGAAGTTGAATAAATCTCATAGGAGTTAGGATGAAGAAGTTATCCCACTTTCAAATCAGGTGATCCCAGTTTTCCTGTTTGGGAATATGACAATTCTTTGTCATTCTAACAAACCAGGATGAATCGCGATGTAAGAAGTTTGATTTTGATACAAAAGTAGTGGAGAATCACTAGGAAGTTGAATAAATCTCATAGGAGTTAGGATGAAGAAGCTATCCCACTTTCAAACCAGGTAATCCTTGTTTTCCTATTTGGGAATATGACAATTTATTTGTCATTCTAATCAAACCAGGATGAATCGCGATGTAAGAAGCTTGATGTTGATACATAAAGTAGTGGAGAATCCCTAGGAAGTTGAATAAATCTCATAGGAGTTAGGATGAAGAAGCTATCCCACTTTCAAATCAGGTGATCCTTGTTTTCCTGTTTGGGAATATGACAACTTCTTTGTCATTCTAATCAAACCAGGATGAATCGCGATGTAAGAAGCTTGATGTTGATACATAAAGTAGTGGAGAATCACTAGGAAGTTGAATAAATCTCATAGGAGTTAGGATGAAGAAGCTATCCCACTTTCAAATCAGGTGATCCCAGTTTTCCTGTTTGGGAATATGACAACTTCTTTGTCATTCTAATCAAACCAGGATGAATCGCGATGTAAGAAGTTGATTTTGATACATAAAGTAGTGGAGAATCACTAGGAAGTTGAATAAATCTCATAGGAGTTAGGATGAAGAAGCTATCCCACTTTCAAATCATGTGATCCTTGTTTTCCTATTTGGGAATATGACAATTTATTTGTCATTCTAATCAAACCAGGATGAATCGCGATGTAAGAAGCTTGATGTTGATACATAAAGTAGGGGAGAATCACTAGGAAGTTGAATAAATCTCATAGGAGTTAGGATGAAGAAGTTATCCCACTTTCAAATCATGTGATCCCAGTTTTCCTGTTTGGGAATATGACAATTTCTTTGTCATATTAACAAACCAGGATGAATCGCGATGGAAGAAGTTTGATTTTGATACAAAAAGTAGTGGAGAATCACTAGGAAGTTGAATAAATCTCATAGGAGTTAGGATGAAGAAGCTATCCCACTTTCAAACCAGGTGATCCTTGTTTTCCTATTTGGGAATATGACAATTTATTTGTCATTCTAATCAAACCAGGATGAATCGCGATGTAAGAAGCTTGATGTTGATACATAAAGTAGTGGAGAATCACTAGGAAGTTGAATAAATCTCATAGGAGTTAGGATGAAGAAGTTATCCCACTTTCAAATCAGGTGATCCCAGTTTTCCTGTTTGGGAATATGACAACTTCTTTGTCATTCTAATCAAACCAGGATGAATCGCGATGTAAGAAGTTGATTTTGATACATAAAGTAGTGGAGAATCACTAGGAAGTTGAATAAATCTCATAGGAGTTAGGATGAAGAAGCTATCCCACTTTCAAATCAGGTGATCCTTGTTTTCCTATTTGGGAATATGACAATTTATTTGTCATTCTAATCAAACCAGGATGAATCGCGATGTAAGAAGCTTGATGTTGATACATAAAGTAGTGGAGAATCACTAGGAAGTTGAATAAATCTCATAGGAGTTAGGATGAAGAAGCTATCCCACTTTCAAATCAGGTGATCCTTGTTTTCCTATTTGGGAATATGACAATTATTTGTCATTCTAATCAAACCAGGATGAATCGCGATGTAAGAAGCTTGATGTTGATACATAAAGTAGTGGAGAATCACTAGGAAGTTGAATAAATCTCATAGGAGTTAGGATGAAGAAGCTATCCCACTTTCAAATCCAGGTGATCCTTGTTTTCCTGTTTGGGAATATGACAACTTCTTTGTCATTCTAATCAAACCAGAGAATCGCGATGTAAGAAGCTTGATTTTGATACATAAAGTAGTGGAGAATCACCAGGAAGTTGAATAAATCTCATAGGAGTTAGGATGAAGAAGTTATCCCACTTTGAAATCAGGTGATCCTTGTTTTCCTGTTTGGGAATATGACAACTTATTTGTCATTCTAATCAAACCAGGATGAATCGCGATGTAAGAAGCTTGATGTTGATACAAAAAGTAGTGGAGAATCACTAGGAAGTTGAATAAATCTCATAGGAGTTAGGATGAAGAAGTTATCCCACTTTCAAATCAGGTGATCCTTGTTTTCCTGTTTGGGAATTTGACAACTTATTTGTCATTCAAATCAAACCAGGATGAATCGCGATGTAAGAAGCTTGATGTTGATACAAAAAGTAGTGGAGAATCACTAGGAAGTTGAATAAATCTAATAGGAGTTAGGATGAAGAAGCTATCCCACTTTCAGATCAGGTGATCCCATTTTCCTGTTTTGGGAATATGACAACTTCTTTGTCATTCTAATCAAACCAGAGAATCGCGATGTAAGAAGTTGATTTTGATACATAAAGTAGTGGAGAATCACTAGGAAGTTGAATAAATCTCATAGGAGTTAGGATGAAGAAGCTATCCCACTTTCAAATCATGTGATCCTTGTTTTCCTATTTGGGAATATGACAATTTATTTGTCATTCTAATCAAACCAGGATGAATCGCGATGTAAGAAGCTTGATGTTGATACATAAAGTAGGGGGTAATCACTAGGAAGTTGAATAAATCTCATAGGAGTTAGGATGAAGAAGTTATCCCACTTTCAAATCATGTGATCCCAGTTTTCCTGTTTGGGAATATGACAACTTCTTTGTCATACTAACAAAACAGGATGAATCGCGATGGAAGAAGTTTGATTTTGATACATAAACTAGTGGAGAATCACTAGGAAGTTGAATAAATCTCATAGGAGTTAGGATGAAGAAGCTATCCCACTTTCAAACCAGGTGATCCTTGTTTTCCTGTTTGGGAATATGACAATTTATTTGTCATTCTAATCAAACCAGGATGAATCGCGATGTAAGAAGCTTGATTTGATACATAAAGTAGTGGAGAATCACTAGGAAGTTGAATAAATCTCATAGGAGTTAGGATGAAGAAGCTATCCCACTTTCAAATCAGGTGATCCTTGTTTTCCTGTTTGGGAATATGACAACTTCTTTGTCATTCTAATCAAACCAGATGAATCGCGATGTAAGAAGCTTGATTTTGATACATAAAGTAGTGGAGAATCAGCAGGAAGTCGAATAAATCTCATAGGAGTTAGGATGAAGAAGCTATCCCACTTTCAAATCAGGTGATCCCAGTTTTCCTGTTTGGGAATATGACAGCTTCTTTGTCATTCTAATCAAACCAGGATGAATCGCGATGTAAGAAGCTTGATGTTGATACATATAGTAGTGGAGAATCACTAGGAAGTTGAATAAATCTCATAGGAGTTAGGATGATGAAGCTATCCCACTTTCAAATCAGGTGATCCTTGTTTTCCTGTTTGGGAATATAACAACTTCTTTGTCATTCTAACAAACCAGGATGAATCGCGATGTAAGAAGTTTGATTTTGATACATAAAGTAGTGGAGAATTACTAGGAAGTTGAATAAATCTCCTAGGATTTAGGATGAAGAACCTATCCCACTTTCAAATCAGGTGATCCTTGTTTTCCTATTTGGGAATATGACAATTTATTTGTCATTCTAATCAAACCAGGATGAATCGCGATGTAAGAAGCTTGATGTTGATACATAAAGTAGTGGAGAATCACTAGGAAGTTGAATAAATCTCATAGGAGTTAGGATGAAGAAGCTATCCCACTTTCAAATCAGGTGATCCTTGTTTTCCTATTTGGGAATATGACAATTTATTTGTCATTCTAATCAAACCAGGATGAATCGCGATGTAAGAAGCTTGATGTTGATACATAAAGTAGTGGAGAATCACTAGGAAGTTGAATAAATCTCATAGGAGTTAGGATGAAGAAGCTATCCCACTTTCAAATCAGGTGATCCTTGTTTTCCTGTTTGGGAATATGACAACTTCTTTGTCATTCTAATCAAACCAAGAGAATCGCGATGTAAGAAGCTTGATTTTGATACATAAAGTAGTGGAGAATCACTAGGAAGTTGAATAAATCTCATAGGAGTTAGGATGAAGAACCTATCTCACTTTCAAATCAGGTGATCCTTGTTTTCCTGTTTGGGAATATTGAAACTTATTTGTGATTCTAATCAAACCAGGATGAATCGCGATGTAAGAAGCTTGATGTTGATACATAAAATAGTGGAGAATCACTAGGAAATTGAATAAATCTACTAGGAGTTAGGATGAAGAAGCTATCCCACTTTCAAATCAGGTGATCCCATTTTTGTTTTTGGGAATATGACAACGTCTTTGTCATTCCAATCATACCAAGAGAATCGCGATGTAAGAAGTTTGATTTTGATACATAAAGTAGTGGAGAATCACTAGGAAGTTGAATAAATCTCATAGGAGTTAGGATGAAGAAGCTATCCCACTTTCAAACCAGGTAATCCTTGTTTTCCTATTTGGGAATATGACAATTTATTTGTCATTCTAATCAAACCAGGATGAATCGCGATGTAAGAAGCTTGATGTTGATACATAAAGTAGGGAGAATCACTAGGAAGTTGAATAAATCTCATAGGAGTTAGGATGAAGAAGTTATCCCACTTTCAAATCATGTGATCCCAGTTTTCCTGTTTGGGAATATGACAACTTCTTTGTCATTCTAACAAACCAGGATGAATCGCGATGTAAGAAGTTTGATTTTGATACATAAAGTAGTGGAGAATCACTAGGAAGTTGAATAAATCTCATAGGAGTTAGGATGAAGAAGCTATCCCACTTTCAAATCAGGTGATCCTTGTTTTCCTATTTGGGAATATGACAATTATTTGTCATTCTAATCAAACCAGGATGAATCGCGATGTAAGAAGCTTGATGTTGATACAGAAAGTAGTGGAGAATCACTAGGAAGTTGAATAAATCTCATAGGAGTTAGGATGAAGAAGCTATCCCACTTTCAAATCAGGTGATCCTTGTTTTCCTGTTTGGGAATATGACAATTATTTGTCATTCTAATCAAACCAGGATGAATCGCGATGTAAGAAGCTTGATGTTGATACATAAAGTAGTGGAGAATCACTAGGAAGTTGAATAAATCTCATAGGAGTTAGGATGAAGAAGCTATCCCACTTTCAAATCAGGTGATCCTTGTTTTCCTGTTGGGAATATGACAACTTCTTTGTCATTCTAATCAAACCAAGATGAATCGCGATGTAAGAAGCTTGATTTTGATACATAAAGTAGTGGAGAATCACCAGGAAGTTGAATAAATCTCATAGGAGTTAGGATGAAGAAGCTATCCCACTTTCAAATCAGGTGATCCTTGTTTCCTGTTTGGGAATATGACAACTTATTTGTCATTCTAATCAAACCAGGATGAATCGCGATGTAAGAAGCTTGATGTTGATACAAAAAGTAGTGGAGAATCACTAGGAAGTTGAATAAATCTCATAGGAGTTAGGATGAAGAAGCTATCCCACTTTCAAATCAGGTGATCCCATTTTCCTGTGTTGGGAATATGACAACTTCTTGTCATTCTAATCAAACCAAGATGAATCGCGATGTAAGAAGCTTGATTTGATACATAAAGTAGTGGAGAATCACTAGGAAGTTGAATAAATCTCATAGGAGTTAGGATGAAGAAGCTATCCCACTTTCAAATCAGGTGATCCTTGTTTTCCTATTTGGGAATATGACAATTTATTTGTCATTCTAATCAAACCAGGATGAATCGCGATGTAAGAAGCTTGATGTTGATACATAAAGTAGGGGAATCACTAGGAAGTTGAATAAATCTCATAGGAGTTAGGATGAAGAAGTTATCCCACTTTCAAATCATGTGATCCAGTTTTCCTGTTTGGGAATATGACAACTTTCTTTGTCATTCTAACAAACCAGGATGAATCGCGATGAAGAAGTTTGATTTTGATACATAAAGTAGTGGAGAATCACTAGGAAGTTGAATAAATCTCATAGGAGTTAGGATGAAGAAGCTATCCCACTTTCAAATCAGGTGATCCTTGTTTTCCTATTTGGGAATATGACAATTTATTTGTCATTCTAATCAAACCAGGATGAATCGCGATGTAAGAAGCTTGATGTTGATACATAAAGTAGTGGAGAATCACTAGGAAGTTGAATAAATCTCATAGGAGTTAGGATGAAGAAGCTATCCCACTTTCAAATCAGGTGATCCTTGTTTTCCTATTTGGGAATATGACAATTATTTGTCATTCTAATCAAACCAGGATGAATCGCGATGTAAGAAGCTTGATGTTGATACATAAAGTAGTGGAGAATCACTAGGAAGTTGAATAAATCTCATAGGAGTTAGGATGAAGAAGCTATCCCACTTTCAAATCAGGTGATCCTTGTTTTCCTGTTTGGGAATATGACAATTCTTTGTCATTCTAATCAAACCAAGGAACCGCGATGTAAGAAGCTTGATTTTGATACATAAAGTAGTGGAGAATCACTAGGAAGTTGAATAAATCTCATAGGAGTTAGGATGAAGAAGCTATCCACTTTCAAATCAGGTGATCCTTGTTTCCTGTTGGGAATATGACAACTTATTTGTCATTCTAATCAAACCAGGATGAATCGCGATGTAAGAAGCTGATGTTGATACAAAAAGTAGTGGAGAATCACTAGGAAGTTGAATAAATCTCATAGGAGTTAGGATGAAGAAGCTATCCCACTTTCAAATCAGGTGATCCCATTTTCTGTGTTGGGAATATGACAACTTCTTTGTCATTCTAATCAAACCAAGAGAATCGCGATGTAAGAAGTTTGATTTTGATACATAAGTAGTGGAGAATCACTAGGAAGTTGAATAAATCTCATAGGAGTTAGGATGAAGAAGCTATCCCACTTTCAAATCATGTGATCCTGTTTTCCTATTTGGGAATATGACAATTTATTTGTCATTCTAATCAAACCAGGATGAATCGCGATGTAAGAAGCTTGATGTTGATACATAAAGTAGTGGGAGAATCACTAGGAAGTTGATAAAATCTCATAGGAGTTAGGATGAAGAAGTTATCCCACTTTCAAATCATGTGATCCCAGTTTTCCTGTTGGGAATATGACAACTTCTTTGTCATTCTAACAAACCAGGATGAATCGCGATGGAAGAAGTTGATTTGATACAAAGTAGTGGAGAATCACTAGGAAGTTGAATAAATCTCATAGGAGTTAGGATGAAGAAGCTATCCCACTTTCAAACCAGGTGATCCTTGTTTTCCTATTTGGGAATATGACAATTTATTTGTCATTCTAATCAAACCAGGATGAATCGCGATGTAAGAAGCTTGATGTTGATACATAAAGTAGTGGAGAATCACTAGGAAGTTGAATAAATCTCATAGGAGTTAGGATGAAGAAGCTATCCCACTTTCAAAAATAGTGATCCTTGTTTTCCTGTTTGGGAATATGACAACTTCTTTGTCATTCTAATCAAACCAAGAGAACCGCGATGTAAGAAGCTTGATTTTGATACATAAAGTAGTGGAGAATCACCAGGAAGTTGAATAAATCTCATAGGAGTTAGGATGAAGAAGTTATCCCACTTTCAAATCAGGTGATCCTTGTTTTCCTGTTTGGGAATATGACAACTTATTTGTCATTCTAATCAAACCAGGATGAATCGCGATGTAAGAAGCTTGATGTTGATACAAAAGTAGTGGAGAATCACTAGGAAGTTGAATAAATCTCATAGGAGTTAGGATGAAGAAGCTATCCCACTTTCAAATCAGGTGATCCCATTTCTTGTGTTTGGGAATATGACAACTTCTTTGTCATTCTAATCAAACCAAGAGAATCGCGATGTAAGAAGTTGATTTGATACATAAAGTAGTGGGAGAATCACTAGGAAGTTGAATAAATCTCATAGGAGTTAGGATGAAGAAGCTATCCCACTTTCAAATCATGTGATCCTTGTTTTCCTTGGGAATATGACAATTTATTTGTCATTCTAATCAAACCAGGATGAATCGCGATGTAAGAAGCTTGATGTTGATACATAAAGTAGGAGGAGAATCACTAGGAAGTTGAATAAATCTCATAGGAGTTAGGATGAAGAAGTTATCCCACTTTCAAATCAGTGTGATCCCAGTTTTCCTGTTGGGAATATGACAATTCTTGTCATTCTAAAACAAACCAGGATGAATCGCGATGGAAGAAGTTTGATTTGATACAGAAAGTAGTGGAGAATCACTAGGAAGTTGAATAAATCTCATAGGAGTTAGGATGAAGAAGCTATCCCACTTTCAAACCAGGTGATCCTTGTTTTCCTATTTGGGAATATGACAATTCTTGTCATTCTAATCAAACCAGGATGAATCGCGATGTAAGAAGCTTGATGTTGATACATAAAGTAGTGGAGAATCACTAGGAAGTTGAATAAATCTCATAGGAGTTAGGATGAAGAAGCTATCCCACTTTCAAATCAGGTGATCCTTGTTTTCCTGTTTGGGAATATGACAATTTTTGTCATTCTAATCAAACCAGGATGAATCGCGATGTAAGAAGCTTGATGTTGATACATAAAGTAGTGGAGAATCACTAGGAAGTTGAATAAATCTCATAGGAGTTAGGATGAAGAAGTTATCCCACTTTCAAATCAGGTGATCCTTGTTTTCCTGTTTGGGAATATGACAACTTCTTTGTCATTCTAATCAAACCAGGATGAATCGCGATGTAAGAAGCTTGATGTTGATACATAAAAGTAGGGAGAATCACTAGGAAGTTGAATAAATCTCATAGGAGTTAGGATGAAGAAGCTATCCACTTTCAAATCAGGTGATCCGTTTTCCTTTGGGAATATGACAATTTCTTTGTCATTCTAATCAAACCAGGATGAATCGCGATGTAAGAAGCTTGATTTTGATACATAAAGTAGTGGAGAATCACTAGGAAGTTGAATAAATCTCATAGGAGTTAGGATGAAGAAGCTATCCCACTTTCAAATCAGGTGATCCTTGTTTTCCTGTTTGGGAATATGACAATTATTTGTCATTCTAATCAAACCAGGATGAATCGCGATGTAAGAAGCTTGATGTTGATACATAAAGTAGTGGAGAATCACTAGGAAGTTGAATAAATCTCATAGGAGTTAGGATGAAGAAGCTATCCCACTTTCAAATCAGGTGATCCTTGTTTTCCTGTTTGGGAATATGACAACTTCTTTGTCATTCTAATCAAAACCAATGAATCGCGATGTAAGAAGCTTGATTTGATACAAAAAGTAGTGGAGAATCACTAGGAAGTTGAATAAATCTCATAGGAGTTAGGATGAAGAAGCTATCCCACTTTCAAATCAGGTGATCCTTGTTTTCCTATTTGGGAATATGACAACTTATTTGTCATTCTAATCAAACCAGGATGAATCGCGATGTAAGAAGCTTGATGTTGATACATAAAGTGAGTGGAGAATCACTAGGAAGTTGAATAAATCTCATAGGAGTTAGGATGAAGAAGCTATCCCACTTTCAAATCATGTGATCCCAGTTTTCCTGTTTGGGAATATGACAACTTCTTTGTCATTCTAATCAAACCAGGATGAATCGCGATGATGTAAGAAGCTTGATTTGATACATAAAGTAGTGGAGAATCACTAGGAAGTTGAATAAATCTCATAGGAGTTAGGATGAAGAAGCTATCCCACTTTCAAATCAGGTGATCCTTGTTTCCTATTTGGGAATATGACAATTTATTTGTCATTCTAATCAAACCAGGATGAATCGCGATGTAAGAAGCTTGATGTTGATACATAAAGTAGTGGAGAATCACTAGGAAGTTGAATAAATCTCATAGGAGTTAGGATGAAGAAGCTATCCCACTTTCAAACAGGTGATCCTTGTTTTCCTGTTTGGGAATATGACAACTTCTTTGTCATTCTAATCAAACCCAGAGAATCGCGATGTAAGAAGCTTGATTTTGATACATAAAGTAGTGGAGAATCACTAGGAAGTTGAATAAATCTCATAGGAGTTAGGATGAAGAAGTTATCCCACTTTCAAATCAGGTGATCCTTGTTTTCCTGTTGGGAATATGACAACTTATTTGTCATTCTAATCAAACCAGGATGAATCGCGATGTAAGAAGCTTGATGTTGATACAAAAAGTAGTGGAGAATCACTAGGAAGTTGAATAAATCTCATAGGAGTTAGGATGAAGAAGCTATCCCACTTTCAAATCAGGTGATCCCATTTTTGTGTTGGGAATATGACAACTTCTTTGTCATTCTAATCAAACCAAGAGAATCGCGATGTAAGAAGCTTGATTTTGATACATAAAGTAGTGGAGAATCCCTAGGAAGTTGAATAAATCTCATAGGAGTTAGGATGAAGAAGCTATCCCACTTTCAAATCAGGTGATCCTTGTTTTCCTGTTTGGGAAAATGACAACTTAATTGTCATTCTAATCAAACCAGGATTAATCACGATGTAAGAAGCTTGATGTTGATACAAAAAAAAGTGGAGAATCACTAGGAAGTTGAATAAATCTCATAGGAGTTAGGATGAAGAAGCTATCCCACTTTCAAATCAGGTGATCCTTGTTTTCCTGTTGGGAATATGACAACTTCTTTGTCATTCTAATCAAACCAGGATGAATCGCGATGTAAGAAGCTTGATTTTGATACAAAAGTAGTGGAGAATCACTAGGAAGTTGAATAAATCTCATAGGAGTTAGGATGAAGAAGCTATCCCACTTTCAAATCAGGTGGTGATCCTTGTTTTCCTTTGGGAATATGACAATTTATTGTCATTCTAATCAAACCAGGATGAATCGCGATGTAAGAAGCTTGATGTTGATACATAAAGTAGTGGAGAATCACTAGGAAGTTGAATAAATCTCATAGGAGTTAGGATGAAGAAGCTATCCCACTTTCAAATCAGGTGATCCTTGTCCTGTTTGGAATATGACAACTTCTTTGTCATTCCAATCAAACCAAGAGAATCGCGATGTAAGAAGTTTGATTTTGATACATAAAGTAGTGGAGAATCACTAGGAAGTTGAATAAATCTCATAGGAGTTAGGATGAAGAAGCTATCTCACTTTCAAACCAGGTGATCCTTGTTTTCCTATTTGGGAATATGACAACTTCTTTGTCATTCCAATCAAACCAAGAGAATCGCGATGTAAGAAGTTTGATTTTGATACATAAAGTAGTGGAGAATCACTAGGAAGTTGAATAAATCGCATAGGAGTTAGGATGATGAAGCTATCCCACTTTCAAAACAGGTGATCCTTGTTTTCCTTTTGGGAATATGACAATTATTTGTCATTCTAATCAAACCAGGATGAATCGCGATGTAAGAAGCTTGATGTTGATACAGAAAGTAGTGGAGAATCACTAGGAAGTTGAATAAATCTCATAGGAGTTAGGATGAAGAAGCTATCCCACTTTCAAATCAGGTGATCCTTGTTTTCCTATTTGGGAATATGACCATTTATTTGTCATTCTAATCAAACCAGGATGAATCGCGATGTAAGAAGCTTGATGTTGATACATAAAGTAGTGGAGAATCACTAGGAAGTTGAATAAATCTCATAGGAGTTAGGATGAAGAAGCTATCCCACTTTCAAATCAGGTGATCCTTGTTTTCCTGTTGGGAATATGACAACTTTTTGTCATTCTAATCAAACCAAGAGAATCGCGATGTAAGAAGCTTGATTTTGATACATAAAGTAGTGGAGAATCACCAGGAAGTTGAATAAATCTCATAGGAGTTAGGATGAAGAAGTTATCCCACTTTCAAATCAGGTGATCCTGTTTTCCTGTTTGGGAATATGACAACTTATTTGTCATTCTAATCAAACAGGATGATCGCGATGTAAGAAGCTTGATGTTGATACATAAAGTAGTGGAGAATCACTAGGAAGTTGAATAAATCTCATAGGAGTTAGGATGAAGAAGCTATCCCACTTTCAAATCAGGTGATCCCATTTTTTTTCCTTTGGGAATATGACAATTCTTTGTCATTCTAATCAAACCAGGAGAATCGCGATGTAAGAAGCTTGATTTTGATACATAAAGTAGTGGAGAATCACTAGGAAGTTGTAATCTCATAGAGTTAGGATGAAGAAGCTATCCCACTTTCAAATCAGGTGATCCTTGTTTTCCTATTTGGGAATATGACAATTTTTTTGTCATTCTAATCAAACCAGGATGAATCGCGATGTAGAAGCTTGATGTTGATACATAAAGTAGTGGAGAATCACTAGGAAGTTGAATAAATCTCATAGG
>NW_022610427.1:0-2324 GCF_000309985.2 Brassica rapa
TTTTGCCATCAAAACTTGGAATTTTCAATTCCAAACCACTCAAACCATCATTGGCTTCTTTCATTTCTTCTTTCAATTCAAACCTAGGCATTGGTTTTGATGCCTAGGGAAACTCTCCTTGGATGGTTGATGGATCAATCATCAAAAGACGAATTAAAATCGTCTACCGACGCAAACGCATCGGACGTCGAAGCTCGACAAAAGTCCGAAGCCCACGCTACAACTCAACCGGAACATCCGGAAAATAGCGTTGACCCAGCCACGATCGACACGGTCAAGGCGGACATCGCGACATCTACCACCGAGTAAGAACACTCGCGGCATGAAACAGACTACGAGATGGCTTGATCTCGAAAGGGGTACGTAGGCAGTTCGTCGAAGACGAATTCAGCTATCCCCCTCTCTAAAAGGGGGGGGGGGGGTGGGTTGTGTATAATCGTATACTCCCACTTAGAAAAATCTTCATAATTGTAATCGAGTTTTTAAAAACTTCAAAAACTTTTACTAACAGTATACGTTGTCCTTTTTTATCGAAAAAGTTACGCTTCAGTAAAACACAAAAAGAAACTTCAGGACACACCTAAAAACGTTAAGACTCTTGTCTGCGGCCCCATCCCGGCCCAAAAAATCGTAAAGATTATCATCTTTCAAACACACAAAGATACACGTTATAATCTCCGAAACAACTGCGAGACGTCGCAAAAGTTAAAATTCGAGGATAATACTAACAAATTGTCCGAACGCGACTACCAAAAATCTTTACACCCGTTCGTCGATTGGCCCCGACGAACACGCTAGCCGTCTTAAAACAAAACGCAATTCGATCACTCTTTTGATCTTCAAAACGTCCAGCACAAGGACAAAAGCGCGCTAACTAAAAATATGAAATTTTGGTTTAGCACTTCCAGTTGACTCTGAGAAGATGCTCGATATTCGTACCATACAAGTCATATAAGCCGAGAAACCTATCGCGGACTTTTAAATCGGTACGAGTCAGGAAGAAATGTGCAATAGGAAAAACGATAGCGGCTAGTCACCGCACAAACCTTAACCGAAAGTAAACCTAGGTCTTGCCCTAAACCCAACGCTCTGGTCTCGAACATCTCAAGGCATGATATCTAAATGATACGAGATCCTAAACCATGTCTCTCCGTTCGTATCTCAATGTTCTCGAAAATCGTAAAGATGGGTAACTCTTACGAATATCACGAACGAACCAACAGATTGGACGTCTCATCGGAATTGAATATGAAACGACAACTCATATTTACTTCGAACCTACTCGGGGAAAAACTCGAAAAACGAAACATTCATCATATAAATAAAACCGCGTAAAGCGGACAGGGGATTCGAAGCCACCAACGGCCAGTCCCGATAAGCAATAAAAACGGCCAAATCAGGCCCATACAAATCTCTCGGCCACACTCGGCCATAAATATAAAACAGAAAGACGAACATCTTTCTTCCGATAACTACTCCACCACTCCTAATCCAAAGTCAAAGTCCCCAGACAACGAAGCGCCCAACCGCATCCGCGGACGATCCACTTCCTCGCCACCATCGGGAAACCCGGTCGAAACTCCTCGGTATAAGGGGAAACCGGGATGGAATCCCAGGAACCTTGAATCCGCTCGTCGATCGGAGGGATAAGCACCTTCAGCGTGGGCATGTTCATTCATCCCACTCTTCATCAAGCTCATTTCGTCCTCGAAGCATAGTCATCGGCTTGCGTCCTCCAAAGACTTCCGACACGAACCGCGGCACTCACGGAAATCCCCACCGAGGTAAAGGCGTTCTTGAGGTTCCCATACTCAACCTGGAATTGAGAAGCACGAGTCTTCATCACCTCGACGATTTCTCTTTTGCCTTTCCTCTCCGCCTTACGAACAGCCCGCGCATGATCACGAGTAAGTTGCGCTTCTCGCTCCAAGATCTCGCCTTGCACTCGAGCGAGAATCTCGTTCCGCTTTCTCCGCTTGAAACGATAGATCATAGCCTCCCTATGACTCGCATCAATGGCGAGCCGAGCAAGTTAAGGCCCTGCAAAATCAATTAACGCATTGTAAGCGGAAAAGGAAAAACCAAGGCAATCAAATATTTTCAAAAAAAATCATACCCGTTGATGTTTCGGGACCCTCCGCGACGATTTTTGGCCTCGCCGACTCTTTCGCAGGTGGGAGGAGCATCAAAACCCTGGTGGTAGACCAGCAAAGAAGTCATCGAAGTCCGGGATGGCGCCTCGCTCGAGCCACTCCCATCGCCATAAGCTAGGTCGGATCCCATCCTGGAAGCATAGAGTCATCCATCGAAAATTCTATATCGCC